>NC_044918.1:30904423-30914236 GCF_003576645.1 Ipomoea triloba
TTTTTTTTTTCATGAAATGTATCAAATAGGCTATCAAACTTTCTCTTTAAAGTCAATCAGACAATCAAACTTTTTAAAGTGTTAATTAGGAACTTAAACAAGTCAATTTAGTAATCAAAACATAATTATCTGTTAGTCACCTGTAATACCAGGTAAGTATAAATGTCACATTTTTTTCACAAAATGTATCAAATTGGCTATCAAACTTTTTAAAGTTGCAATTATGTCTTAAAAATGTCAATCTAGTTTATCAACGCATAATTACCTGTTAGTGACCTGTAATAGCAGGTAAATATAAATGTCACTTTTTTTTCATAAAATATATCAAATAGGCTATCAAACTTTTTAAAGTTGCAATTATGTCTTAAAAATGTCAATCTAGTTTATCAACGCATAATTACCTGTTAGTGACCTGTAATAGCAGGTAAATATAAATGTCACTTTTTTTTCACAAAATGTATCAAATAGGCTATCAAACTTTTTAAAGTTGCAATTATGTCTTAAAAATGTCAATCTAGTTTATCAATGCATAATTACCTGTTAGTGATCTGTAATATCAAGTAAACATAAATGTCACTTTTTTTTTCTTTAAATGTATCAAATTGGCTATCAAATTTTCTCTGTAAAGTCAGTTAGACCCTCAAACTTTTTAATGTTGCAATTAGATACTTAAAAATGTCAATTTAGTTAATCAATGCATAATTACTTGTTAGTAACCTGTAATACCATGTAAATATAAATTTCACTTTTTTTTTAATAAAATCTATCAAATAGGCTATCAAACTTTTTAAAGTTGCAATTAGGTCTTAAAAATGTCAATTTAGTTTATCAAGGCATAATTACCTGTTAGTGACCTGTAATACCAGGTAAATATAAATGTCTCTTTTTTTTTTTTTTTTGCATAAAATGTATCAAATAAGCTATCAAACTTTCTCTTTAAACTCAATTTGACCATCAAACTTTTTAAAGTTGCAATTAGGTACTTAAACATGTCAATTTAGTAATCAAGGAATAATTACCTGTCAGTGACTTACAATCCCAGGTAAATATACATGTCACTTTTTTTTTCATAAAATGTTTCAAATAGGCTATCAAACTTTTTAAAGTTGCAATTAGGTACTTAAAAATGTCAATTTTGTTTATCAAGGCATAATTACCTGTTAGTGACCTGTAATACCAGGTAAATATAAATGCCTCTTTTTTTTTTTTTTTGCATAAAATGTATCAAATAAGCTATCAAACTTGCTCTTTAAATTCAATTTGACCATCAAACTTTTTAAAGTTGCAATTAGGTACTTAAACATCTCAATTTAGTAATCAAAGCATAATTACCTGTCAGTGACTTACAATCCCAGGTAAATATANTCAAACTTGCTCTTTAAATTCAATTTGACCATCAAACTTTTTAAAGTTGCAATTAGGTACTTAAACATCTCAATTTAGTAATCAAGGCATAATTACCTGTCAGCGACTTACAATCCCAGGTAAATATACATGTCACTTTTTTTTTTCATAAAATGTTTCAAATAGGCTATCAAACTTTTTAAAGTTGCAATTAGGTACTTAAACATGTCAATNCTTAAACATGTCAATTTAGTTTATCAAGGCATAATTAACTGTTAGTGACCTGTAATATCAGGTAAACATAAATGTCACTTTTTTTTTCATAAAATGTATCAAATAGGCTATCAAACTTTCTCTTTAAAGTCAATTAGACACTCAAACTTTTTAATGTTGCAATTAGATACTTAAAAATGTCAATTTAGTTAATCAAGGCATAATTACCTGTTAGTGACCTGAAATAGCAGGTAAATATAAATGTCACTTTTGTTTTTCCTAAAATCTATCAAATAGGCTATCAAACTTTTTAAAGTAGCAATTAGGTCTTAAAAATGTCAATTTAGTTTATCAAAACATAATTACCTGTTAGTGACCTGTAATAGCAGGTAAATATAAATGTAACTTTTTTTTTTCATAAAATCTATCAAATAGGCTATCAAACTTTTTAAAGTAGCAATTAGGTCTTAAAAATGTCAATTTAGTTTATCAAAACATAATTACCTGTTAGTGACCTGTAATACAAGGTAATATAAATGTCTCTATTTTTTTTTTTTTTGCATAAAATGTATCAAATAGGCTATCAAACTTGCTCTTTAAATTCAATTTGACCATCAAACTGCTATCAAACTTGCTCTTTAAATTCAATTTGACCATCAAACTTTTTAAAGTTTTGCTCTTTAAATTCAATTTGACCATCAAACTTTTTAAAGTTGCAATTAGGTAATTCAATTTGACCATCAAACTTTTTAAAGTTGCAATTAGGTACTTAAACATCTCAATTTAGTAATCAAGGCATAATTACCTGTCAGTGACTTACAATCCCAGGTAAATATACATGTCACTTTTTTTTTCATAAAATGTTTCAAATAGGCTATCAAACTTTGTAACGTAGCAATTAGGTCTTAAAAATGTCAATCTTGTTTATCAAGGCACAATTTCCTGTTAGTGACCTGTAATATCAGGTAAACATAAATGTCACTTTTTTTTTTAATAAAATCTATCAAAAAGGCTATCAAACTTTCTCTTTAAAGTCAATTTGACCATCAAACTTTTTAAAGTTGCAATTAGGTACTTAAACATGTCAATTTAGTTTATCAAGGCATAATTAACTGTTAGTGACCTGTAATATCAGGTAAACATAAATGTCACTTTTTTTTTTAATAAAATCTATCAAATAGGCTATCAAACTTTTTAACGTAGCAATTAGGTCTTAAAAATGTCAATTTAGTTTATCAAGGGTAGCAATTAGGTCTTAAAAATGTCAATTTAGTTTATCAAGGCAAGCAATTAGGTCTTAAAAATGTCAATTTAGTTTATCAAGGCATGCAATTAGGTCTTAAAAATGTCAATTTAGTTTATCAAGGCATAATATTAGGTCTTAAAAATGTCAATTTAGTTTATCAAGGCATAATTACCTATTAGTGACCTGTAATACCAGGTAAATATAAATGTCACTTTTTTTTTCATAAAATGTATCAAATAGGATATCAAACTTTCTCTTTAAAGTGAATTAGACCCTAAAATTTTTAAAGTGTTAATTAGTTACTTAAACAAGTCAATTTAGTAATCAAAGCATAATTACTTGTTAGTCACCTGTAATACCACGTAAGTATGAATGTCACTTTTTTTTCACAAAATGTATCAAATTGGCTATTAAACTTTTTAAAGTTGCAATTATGTCTTAAAAATGTCAATCTTGTTTATCAAAGCACAATTACCTGTTAGTGACCTGTAATACAAGGTAAATTTAAATGTCACTTTTTTTTTTTCATAAAATGTATCAAATAGGCTATTAAACTTTATCTTTAAAGTCAATTAGACTCTAATACTTTTTAAAGTTACAATTAGGTACTTAAAAATGTCAATTTAGTTTATCAAGACATAATTACCTGTTAGTGACCTGTAATAACAGGTAATATAAATGTCACTTTTTTTTTTCATAAAATGTATCAAATAGGCTATCAAACTTTTTAAAGTTGCAATTAGGTACTTAAAAATGTCAATTTAATTCTTCAAGCATAATTACCTGTTAGTGACCTGTAATACCAGGTAAATTTAAATGTCACTTTTTTTTTCATAAAATGAATCAAATAGGCTATTAAACTTTATCTTTAAAGTCAATTGGACTCTAATACTTTTTAAAGTTACAATTATGTACTTAAAAATGTCAATTTAGTTTATAAAGGCATACTTACCTATTAGTGACCTGTAATACCAGGTAAATTTAAATGTTACTTTTTTTTTTTTCATAAAATGTATCAAATAGGCTATTAAACTTTATCTTTAAAGTCAATTAGACTCTAAAACTTTTTAAAGTTACAATTAGGTATTTTAAACATGTCAATTTAGTTCATCAAGGCATAATTACCTGTTAGTGACCTGTAAAACCAGGTAAATTCAAATGTCACTTTTTTTTTTAATAAAATCTATCAAATAGGCTATCAAACTTTTTAAAGTTGCAATTAGGTCTTAAAAATGTCAATTTAGTTTATCAAGGCATAATTACCTGTTAGTGACCTGTAATACCATGTAAATATAAATGTCACTTTTTTTTTAATAAAATCTATCAAATAGACTATCAAACTTTTTAAAGTTGCAATTAGTTACTTAAAAATGTCAATTTAATTCTTCAAGCATAATTACCTGTCAGTGACCTGTAATACCAGGTAAATTTAAATCTCACTTTTTTTTTTTTCATAAAATGTATCAAATAGGCTATTAAACTTTATCTTTAAAGTCAATTACACTCTAATACTTTTTAAAGTTACAATTAGGTACTTAAAAATTTCAATTTAGTTTATCAAGACATAATTACCTGTTTTTGACCTGTAATAGGAGGTAAATATAAATGTCACTTTTTTTTTTCATAAAATGTATCAAATAGCCTATCAAACTTTTTAAAGTTGCAATTAGGTACTTAAATATGTCAATTTAATTCATTAAAGTTGCAATTAGGTACTTAAATATGTCAATTTAATTCATCAAGGCATCAATTAGGTACTTAAATATGTCAATTTAATTCATCAAGGCATAATTACCCGTTAATGACCTGTAATACCAGGTAAATATAAATGTCACTTTTTTTTTCATGATATGTATCAAATAGGCTATCAAACTTTCCCTTTAAAGTCAATTAGACCTTCAAACTTTTTAAAGTGTTAATTAGGTACTTAAACAAGTCAATTTAGTAATCAAAGCATAATTACCTGTTAGTCACCTATAATACCAGGTAAGTATAAATGTCACATTTATTTCACAAAATGTATCAAATTGGCTATCAAACTTTTTAAAGTTGCAATTTTGTCTTAAAAATGTCAATCTAGTTTATCAAGGCATAATTACCTGTTAGTGACCTGTAATAGCAGGTAAATATAAATGTCACTTTTTTTTCATAAAATCTATCAAAAAGGCTATCAAACTTTTTAAAGTTGCAATTATGTCTTAAAAATGTCAATCTAGTTTATCAAGGCATAATTACCTGTTAGTGACCTGTAATACCAGGTAAATATAAATGTCACTTTTTTTTTCATAAAATGTATCAAATATGCTATCAAACTTTCTCTTTAAAGTGAATTAGACCCTCAAACTTTTTAAAGTTGTAATTAGGTACTTAAACTTGTCAATTTAGTAATCAAGGCATAATTACCTGTTAGTCACCTGTAATACCAGGTAAGTATAAATGTCACTTTTTTTTCACAAAATGTATCAAATTGGCTATTAAACTTTTTAAAGTTGCAATTATGTCTTAAAAATGTCAATCTAGTTTATCAAGGCATAATTACCTGTTAGTGACCTGTAATACCAGGTAAATATAAATGTCACTTTTTTTTTTCATAAAATGTATCAAATAGGCTATCAAACTTTTTCTTTAAAGTCAATTAGACTCTTAAACTTTTTAAAGTTACAATTAGGTATTTTAAACATGTCAATTTAGTTCATCAAGGCATAATTACCTATTAGTGACCTGTAATACCAGGTAAATTTAAATGTCACTTTTTTTTTAATAAAATCTATCAAATAGGCTATCAAACTTTTTAAAGTTGCAATTATGTCTTAAAAATGTCAATCTAGTTTATCAAGGCATAATTACCTGTTAGTGACCTGTAATACCAGGTAAATATAAATGTCACTTTTTTTTTCATAAAATGTATCAAATATGCTATCAAACTTTCTCTTTAAAGTGAATTAGACCCTCAAACTTTTTAAAGTTGTAATTAGGTACTTAAACTTGTCAATTTAGTAATCAAGGCATAATTACCTGTTAGTCACCTGTAATACCAGGTAAGTATAAATGTCACTTTTTTTTCACAAAATGTATCAAATTGTATTAAACTTTTTAAAGTTGCAATTATGTCTTAAAAATGTCAATCTAGTTTATCAAGGCATAATTACCTGTTAGTGACCTGTAATACTAGGTAAATTTAAATGTCACCTTTTTTTTTTCATAAAATGTATCAAATAGGCTATTAAACTTTATCTTTAAAGTCAATTAGACTCTAATACTTTTTGAAGTTACAATTAGGTACTTAAAATGTCAATTTAGTTTATCAAGACATAATTAAATGTTAGTGACCTGTAATAGCAGGTAATATAAATGTCACTTTTTTTTTCACAAAATGTATCAAATTGGCTATCAAACTTTTTAAAGTTGCAATTATGTCTTAAAAATGTCAATCTAGTTTATCAATGCATAATTACCTGTTAGTGATCTGTAATATCAAGTAAACATAAATGTCACTTTTTTTTTCTTTAAATGTATCAAATTGGCTATCAAACTTTTTAAAGTTGCAATTAGGTCTTAAAAATGTCAATTTAGTTTATCAAGGCATAATTACCTATTAGTGACCTGTAATACCAGGTAAATATAAATGTCACTTTTTTTTAATAAAATCTATCAAATAGGCTATCAAACTTTTTAAAGTTGCAATTAGGTCTTAAAAATGTCAATTTAGTTTATCAAGGCATAATTACCTGTTAGTGACCTGTAATACCAGGTAAATATAAATATCTCTTTTTTTTTTTTTTTGCATAAAATGTATCAAATAAGCTATCAAACTTTCTCTTTAAAGTCAATTTGACCATCAAACTTTTTAAAGTTGCAATTAGGTACTTAAACATCTCAATTTAATAATCAAGGCATAATTACCTGTTAGTGACTTACAATCCCAGGTAAATATACATGTCACTTTTTTTTTCATAAAATGTTTCAATTAGGCTATCAAACTTTTTAAAGTTGCAATTAGGTACTTAAGCATGTCAATTTAGTTTATCAAGGCATAATTAACTGTTAGTGACCTGTAATACCAGGTAAATATAAATGTCACTTTTTTTTCACAAAATGTATCACATTGTATTAAACTTTTTAAAGTTGCAATTAGGTACTTAAACATGTCAATTTAGTAATTAAGGCATAATTACCTGTTAGTGACCTGTAATAGCAGGTAAATATAAATGTAACTTTTTTTTTTCATAAAATCTATCAAATAGGCTATCAAACTTTTTAAAGTAGCAATTAGGTCTTAAAAATGTCAATTTGGTTTATCAAGACATAATTACCTATTAGTGACCTGTAATACCAGGTAAATATAAATGTCACTTTTTTTTTCATGAAATGTATCAAATAGGGTATCAAACTTTCTCGTTAAAGTCAATTAGACCCTCAAACTTTTTAAAGTATTAATTAGTTACTTAAACAAGTCAATTTAGTATTCAAAGCATAATTACTTGTTAGTCACCTGTAATACCACGTAAGTATAAATGTCACATTTTTTTCACAAAATGTATCAAATTGGCTATCAAACTTTTTAAAGTTGCAATTATGTCTTAAAAATGTCAACCTAGTTTATCAAGGCATAATTACCTGTTAGTGACCTGTAATACCAGGTAAATTTAAATGTCATTTTTTTTTGTAAAATGTATCAAATAGGCTATAAAACTTTTTAAAGTTGCAATTATGTCTTAAAAATGTCAATCTAGTTTATCAAGGCATAATTACCTGTTAGTGACCTGTAATACCAGGTAAATATAAATGTCACTTTTTTTTTTAATAAAATCTATCAAATAGGCTATCAAACTTTTTAAAGTTGCAATTAGGTCTTAAAAATGTCAATTTAGTTTATCAAGGCATAATTACCTGTTAGTGACCTGTAATACCAGGTAAATATAAATGTCTCTTTTTTTTTTTGCATAAAATGTATCAAATAAGCTATCAAACTTGCTCTTTAAATTCAATTTGACCATCAAACTTTTTAAAGTTGCAATTTGGTACTTAAACATCTCAATTTAGTAATCAAGGCATAATTACCTGTCAGTGACTTACAGTCTCAGGTAAATATACATGTCACTTTTTTTTTCATAAAATGTTTCAAATAGGCTATCAAACTTTTTAAAGTTGCAATTAGGTCTTAAAAATGTCAATTTAGTTTATCAAGGCATAATTACCTGTTAGTGACCTGTAATACCAGGTAAATATAAATGTCTCTTTTTTTTTTTGCATAAAATGTATCAAATAAGCTATCAAACTTGCTCTTTAAATTCAATTTGACCATCAAACTTTTTAAAGTTGCAATTTGGTACTTAAACATCTCAATTTAGTAATCAAGGCATAATTACCTGTCAGTGACTTACAGTCCCAGGTAAATATACATGTCACTTTTTTTTTCATAAAATGTTTCAAATAGGCTATCAAACTTTTTAAAGTTGCAATTAGGTCTTAAAAATGTCAATTTAGTTTATCAAGGCATAATTACCTGTTAGTGACCTGTAATACAATATAAATATAAATGTTACTTTTTTGTTAATAAAATCTATCAAATAGGCTATCAAACTTTTTAAAGTTGCAATTAGGTCTTAAAAATGTCAATTTAGTTTATCAAGGCATAATTACCTGTTAGTGACCTGTAATACCAGGTAAATATAAATGTCTCTTTTTTTTTTTGCATAAAATGTATCAAATAAGCTATCAAACTTGCTCTTTAAATTCAATTTGACCATCAAACTTTTTAAAGTTGCAATTTGGTACTTAAACATCTCAATTTAATAATCAAGGCATAATTACCTGTCAGTGACTTACAGTCCCAGGTAAATATACATGTCACTTTTTTTTTCATAAAATGTTTCAAATAGGCTATCAAACTTTTTAAAGTTGCAATTAGGTCTTAAAAATGTCAATTTAGTTTATCAAGGCATAATTACCTGTTAGTGACCTGTAATACCAGGTAAATATAAATGTCTCTTTTTTTTTTTGCATAAAATGTATCAAATAAGCTATCAAACTTGCTCTTTAAATTCAATTTGACCATCAAACTTTTTAAAGTTGCAATTTGGTACTTAAACATCTCAATTTAATAATCAAGGCATAATTACCTGTCAGTGACTTACAGTCCCAGGTAAATATACATGTCACTTTTTTTTTCATAAAATGTTTCAAATAGGCTATCAAACTTTTTAAAGTTGCAATTAGGTCTTAAAAATGTCAATTTAGTTTATCAAGGCATAATTACCTGTTAGTGACCTGTAATACCAGGTAAATATAAATATCTCTTTTTTTTTTTGCATAAAATGTATCAAATAAGCTATCAAACTTTCTCTTTAAAGTCAATTTGACCATCAAACTTTTTAAAGTTGCAATTAGGTACTTAAACATCTCAATTTAATAATCAAGGCATAATTACCTATCAGTGACTTACAATCCCAGGTAAATATACTGTTAGGAACATCATGTAATAGGTTTTGATGATACCAACTAATAAGTAGAAATCCCCAAGTCTCGATACATAGGCAAAACGCTGTAAGTTCGACAAGTAATCCAAGAGCGAAAATACAACCGGGTAACTTTGAGCTCAACTCGCCAAGAGCGAAAATACAACCGGGTAACTTTGAGCTCAACTCGGAAAATATGAAAATACAACCGGGTAACTTTGAGCTCAACTCGGAAAATATTTAAGCTTGAGGTAAATTTGTTTGAACATCTTAGAAGTCTCGTGTGTTGTAATCAAGGCACGAGATAAAATTTTAAAAATGGACAGCATGTTGTCGAGACATCTTCTCTTTGATCTTAGCAGGTTCGATGACTGGAAAACACGCATGCTTGCGTATCTATCAGCCCTCCATGATGAGATGGCCGAAGTTATAACATCTGGACCAGTCAAGATCATGATGGTAAACACGACTGCTGAGCAAACCAGAGATACACCAAAGTATGTCCCCAAACCTAGGGAAGAATGGACAAGTGATGATAGGAAGAGAAACAAC
>NC_044918.1:30914876-30917152 GCF_003576645.1 Ipomoea triloba
TTATACACCGAGGAAGAAGAGAATCAATGCCTAATGGCCATTGACAATGAGGTAACCTCTACTTCCACATCTCGCTGCTCTACTTCTACCTCTCGTTGTTCTTCTTTCAGAAGTGATGAAGATCCCTTTGAGATGCTTGAAACATTTAAAAGGGATCTCGCAGTCGCTAATAGCACTCATGCCAAAATCAGGGAAGAAAACAGCAAGCTAACTACTGAAAGAGATATGCTTAAGAACGTCTCGAAAGAGAATTCAGAGCTAACTCTCAAAGTAAGTGAGTTAGAAGCTAAAGTAATCCAACTGACTGAAGAGTGCAAAACTCGAGAGATCACCGAAAATGATCTTAGAAAGGTTATAGCATCATACACTGATTCCTCCAAAGCTATGGAGAAAATGGTGAATGATCACAGACCTACAAGTGATAGAACCGGTCTAGGGTTCCATCGAGACCATCTCTCGAGAAATAAACAGACCAATGGTTTGGGAACTTCAAGAAATGGAGGATCTCAACCCAAACCAAATAAAGGTCATAAAGGACCAACAGAAAAGACCAGAGTAGCTATTCATAAACCGTCCCTATACACCAGCAATGGAAAGTATAGGAAAGCTACGAAGAATGGCCGGGTAAACAATATCGAGAGATCACCTTGCTATCTCTCGCAAGGCCATTCCAAGTACAAAAAGAGCTACATTCCATATAATGCGCCTCAAGGCAAATATGGAAGGTCTGAGATCCACATAGTTAGGAACTCACGGATGGAGAAAGGCAGACTCTATCCATCTAGTGAGAATTGGTCATCAAATCACAATTTCTGGAAGAAACCTCACTTTCAGCAATTTCACATGACCAAACAGCGTATGAAAGGCATGGTGCATAAGCCAATCGAAAAGTCCATACCTAAGTTGATTTATGCACCAAAGAGGCTCAAAACATTTGCTAGCATTCCTTATGATTATCAAACGTACAATGACTACATTGCGCCTAGGCCTGGAATAATGGGCACAAGGTATAAATGGATGCCTANATTATCAAACGTACAATGGCTACATTGCGCCTAGGCCTGGAATAATGGGCACAAGGTATAAATGGATGCCTAAACTCACTAACCCACCAGGACCTAAAGTTTGGGTACCTAAACTTGCTTAATTGCCTTGCAGGACACCAGGGACATGTGGTTCATTGACAGTGGATGTTCGAGACATATGACGGGAAATCTAACACTGCTAGAGAACATCCAACCTATCGAAGGTCCCTTGGTGACATTTGGCGACAACGAGAAGAAGGGACGCACAAAAGCTGTTGGTGAAATTCAAAAGAATGAGCTGGTTATTAAGGGAGTATCCTACGTTGAAGGGCTCAAGTTCAATCTCCTTAGTACAAGCCAGTTCTGTGACAAGGGCTACAAAGTTATCTTCACCAAAAGCAAATGCCAGATTATGAGCGAGGAATCTCTCGAAGTCGTCTTGGAAGCAGCAAGGAAAGGAAACATGTACATAGTGGATTGGAGGTCTGCAAAACCATCCCTATGTATGCTAGCAAGAAGCAAGGAAGATTTATGCTGGGATTGGCATAGTAAGCTTAGTCATCTGAACTTCAAGACTATCAACAAGCTTACTAAGAGGAACCTAGTGGAAGGACTGCCCAAAGTGACGTTTCGAAAGGATAAAATTTGTGAGGCATGTCAACGTTGCAAACAGATCAAATCCTCCTTCAAGAGCAAAGCCGAGACATCATCCACTAGACCATTAAGTCTTCTTCACATGGACTTATTTGGCCCAGTGGATCCACCCAGCATAAAGGGAAAGAAGTACACTCTTGTGGTAGTAGATGACTACACAAGATTCACATGGACCGTGTTCTTAACCAAGAAAAGTGAGACAAAAATTGCCCTGCCAAATCTCTTGAAGCAAGTTCAAGTTGAAAAGGATGTCTCGATACTAAAGATCCGGTCAGATCAAGGAGGAGAGTTCGTTAATCAAGTAGTCGAGAGCTACTGCAACGAGAACGGGATTCATCATCAACTGTCAGCTGCTCGAACGCCTCAACAAAACGGGGTTGCTGAAAGAAGGAACAGAACTCTCAAGGAAGCTGCAAGAACCATGCTCTCGCAAGCTAACATATCACAAGGATTTTGGGCAGAAGCAATCAACACAGCGTGCTACACCCAAAATCGGTCCTTGATCGTAAAAGGAGTTGGAAAGACTCCATATGAGTTGTGGAATGGAAGAAAACCGAATGTAAGCCACTTCCACACATTCGGGTGCAAATGCTATAT
>NC_044918.1:30917416-30920194 GCF_003576645.1 Ipomoea triloba
GGAAGTATCAACTGAGGAGCCACAACCCGACCTAAGATGGCTGAGAAGTCACCCTGCTGATCAAGTGATTGGAGATGTACGTGACAGAATTCGAACCAGATCAGCATACAGAGAAAGCATGTTTGCTTGTTTTCTATCTCAAATAGAGCCTAAGATGATCGATGAGGCTCTATGTGATCCAGATTGGGTGCAAGCCATGCAAGAGGAACTTCATCAGTTTGAGCGGAACGATGTTTGGGAACTAGTTCCGAGACCTCATCATCAGAATGTCATTGGTACAAAGTGGGTTTTCAGAAACAAGATGAATGAGGATGGAGTTATTGTTAGGAACAAGGCCAGACTTGTTGCCAAAGGCTATTGTCAAGAGGAAGGAATAGATTTTGATGAAACCTTCGCTCCAGTGGCACGTCTCGAAGCCATACGCATCTTTCTCGCATATGCCGCCTTCAAAGACTTTAAGGTATATCAAATGGATGTCAAGAGCGCTTTTCTGAACGGACTTCTCGAAGAAGAGGTGTACGTTGAACAACCTCCGGGTTTCTTGAAGGACGTGGGAGCTGACAAAGTATACAAATTAAAGAAGGCACTTTACGGCTTAAAACAAGCTCCGAGAGCTTGGTATGATACCTTATCCTCTTTTCTAATTCAGTGTGGGTTCACCAAAGGCCTAGTGGACAAAACATTGTTTAGAATTAAGGACGGGGATCACATCTTATTGGTGCAAATCTATGTGGACGATATCATCTTTGGAAGCACCAATCCAGACTTGTGCGAGAAGTTCTCCAGATTGATGAAAGGGAAGTTCGAGATGAGCATGATGGGAGAACTAAACTACTTCCTTGGATTACAAGTGCAACAGCTTAAGGAAGGCATCTTCATCAATCAGGAGAAATACACCAAGGATCTGCTCAGAAAATACAATATAGATGGGAAATCCTCGGTCAAAGTACCCATGGGAACCTCTCTACGTATCGATGTCGACAGTGAAGATCGAGAGGTCGATCAGACTACTTATCGAGGTATCATCGGATCTCTTCTCTATTTAACTGCTAGTAGACCAGATATATCCTTTGCAGTAGGTGTATGTGCTAGATTTCAGGCAAGTCCTAAAGAAAGTCACTTAAATGCATCTAAAAAGATTCTTAGATATCTCAAAGGTACGCAAAGTGTTGGACTTTGGTATTCGAGAGGTGGATCTTTTGAACTTATGGGCTATTCAGATGCGGACTTCGCCGGTTGTAAAATAGATCGAAAGAGCACATCAGGGACATGTCAGTTTCTAGGTGGAAGACTTGTCTCATGGTTTAGCAAGAAACAGCATTCGATAGCTACAAGCACCGCTGAGGCAGAGTATGTAGCAGCTGGAAGTTGCTGTGCTCAGATTTTGTGGATGAAGCAACAATTACTGGATTATGGTGTTGAATGTAAAGAGGTCAAGATTATGTGTGATAACACAAGTGCCATAGCTATCACTCAGAATCCAGTATTACATTCCAGGACGAAACACATTGATATCAAATATCACTTCATCCGAGACCATGTTGAGAAAAAGGACATAACTTTGGAATATGTTGCGACGGAGGAGCAACTTGCAGATATTTTCACAAAAGCGTTAAGTGAGAATAGATTCTCTCAACTAAGGTTAGAATTGGGAATGATAGAATTGGGATAAATGGTCAAATCTTATCTTCTTGTATTTAGTGCCATGAACTGTTTCGCATGTGAGGGGCGGTTTCATCAACTTTATGGCAACTTTGGAGTTACACAAGCATTGAATGGTCATTCATATTGTATCCCGTGACTCAAAAGTGATAACCTTATTGGGCTATAAATAAGAGGGTTTCTTTCAGAAGTTCATATCATCAACTTCCCATGGAGAAAAAGAAAGGAAAAGATGATGTTCCATTCTTTTATAGAGGAAAGAAACCGGCAGTCAAGTCCAAAGATTTTCAAGGAGAAAACTATCCAGAATCAACGATGGGTGAACAGATTGCGGAGCTTCCTGATAATCCAAGCAAGAATCCTATTCCCATCCAAGGTGAATGGATCCCCAAATACGAGGAGATCCACAACGATGGGATACTGGAATCGGGAGGAGAGTCCTGCACAAGAGGGACTCCTACTGCTGCACATTCTGGAAAAAGGGTCTTCCTCAACCAAATGGAGAACCAAGGGAAATGGAGAGGAAGACCAGATGGGACTTTCTGAGGTCAGCAGCAGTCAAAGGGGTGATCATACCTAATCCAAAGACATTAAGAGGATTAGCGATGAAGATGGTCACTCCCAACTACAGTAAGCAGCTCCGGAGAGAAGAACAAGAAAAGGGAATAGCCACCCCTAGTTCTGTTATTAGACAAATAGGACTTTAGATGGCTAGTTCCTGCTTTAACGATAGATTCCTATTAGGCTGATCAAGGCCAAACAAAAGTTTCTAGGGAATCTAATAGGATATTGATTCATATGTAATGTATCTGGAAATCACTAAATGAACTTAAGGATATGTTCCAAGTGATATCTTTTAGATGAATCAAACTTGTTTCTCTCGCAATCTGTGTTCGAAAGGTAGTTCGAGAGGTCACCCGATCAGTTTGTCTATATACGTTATGTCTCGAAGAAGGGTAGTTCGAGAGGTAACTTCGAAAGATAACAAACTGATATCTCTGAACGGAGGAATAAGGAGGGTTAGGGATCAATCACTCAGGGGGAAGATCCTTAACCAGATCAAGACGGAGGAATAAGGAGGTTTAGGGATCAATCACTCAGGGGGAAGATCCTTAA
>NC_044918.1:30920287-30931311 GCF_003576645.1 Ipomoea triloba
ATGAAGGGAACGGCTAACTTTGGATATTAATGCTAGCCACGTGGGCACCGGTTACTGACGGTTTTCCATATTTAAAAATCTTTTCGTGATAAGTGGGAACATGCTCATATAGTTACTATTCTTTAATACCCCACTATCCTAAATCTAAAACCGCTCTGTTAAATTACCAAAAATACCCTTATTTTTCATATATGCTGACCGTTATTAGGGGTATTTCTGACCTTTTACTTCTTTAAAGAAAACCGGTATCCTTCCTTGGGTCAAGCTCTCAACCCTACCCATATATCCAACCCGAATCCACACGATATAAAAGCCAAATCCTTCTTCTTTACCCGGATTCAAGCTAAAACCGTTTACCCAAAATCCCCAAATCCTAAACGCAGTACACATTCCCTCCAAAACATCTAACCTTCATCAATGGCGTCCGAATCCTCTACATCAACCTCATCTTCCGACGCATATCAGAGGGAGTTGCTACACATTCGCTCTCAGATCAAACAAGTCAAGGCGGGGAGTATCCTTGACAGAAACGGCTTCATCACCAACTCCCCTAATCCAAAAATGGCGGAAAAAGTCCTGAAGAAGTTTGAGAAAGCAGGACTGATGAAATACATGACGCACGACTACGGGACCGTTCACCCCCTCGACTTCACAGAATGGTTCGCAAATGCCAAGGTCACGAAGGGTAAAATCGAAAGCCGCTTTAATGATTTTCCCATCACAACATCTGTAGGTGACCTCAGAGCGGCATTTGATTTCGCGTCATCGGAGGAAGCAGTCAAGCATCTATCGGATTACGACTTGGACAAGCAAGCCTTCTGGGAGAAAATCCGACTAGCGACTGCACCACCCAGAGCATCCTCTGCCCTCCGCAAGTACCACCTAAAGGAGAGGTTTGCTCTCGCTGCCGACCTAATCATGAAGTTTGTGCTCGGCAAGGTGTCCGGAACTGACGAGGTTAGTCTAGACCTCCTCAAAATCCTCCATGCCATTTGGAACAACAACAAGCTGGACTGGGCACATATTATCTTCAACTTCCTCCAACAGCAAGTGATGCGCTCAGTCTCCAACGCCAACCTGTCGATCAGTAAAAAGGTTGGTTTCGGCTTTGTTGTGCAATTTCTCCTAAGCCTGAAGGGCTTCGAACTGAGGGAGGGAAAAGAGATTCATCGAAATACCTATATGGGTAGGACGAAATCTCTAGTCCCCAAAACTAAAGGTGTTAAAGTTGCACCTTCTCCCTCACAGCCAAAAGGAAGGGGCAAAAGGAAAGCCCAAACCGAGGAAAAGAATTCTGATGATGAACCTCTCGATGTACTGATACAAAGGGTTCATCTGCCAAAGAGGGCTAGGAAAGCCAAAACTGCTGTTGTCACCCAGATCCGAGAGGTAACACCCTCTGTTGTTCAAGTACCGTTTGAGGACAGGGCACAAGCCCAGGGGGGAACCTCAGGCTACACTAGCCACTGAGGTTGAGAGAGTGCCCCCTACCAGGTCCCTGTCAGCCACTGAGGTTGAGAGAGTGCCCCCTACCAGGTCCCTGTCAGCAACTGAGGTTGAGAGAGTGCCCCCTACCAGGTCCCTGTCAGCAGCTGAGGTTGAGAGAGTGCCCCCTACCAGGTCCCTGTCAGCAGCTTTCGTTGAGAGAGTGCCCCCTACCAGGTCCCTGTCAGCAGCTTTCTCTGTCGGTCTGCACGCTGGTGATGATGCTGAGGGAGATGTTGACTATGTTGGTTAATCTCGAGAGATGGCTCGAGAGGTTGAAGGTACTGGGATCAGTGATCCAGTACAAGGAGATGCAGAAGAACCATGTGAGATGGTTCGAGAGACAGACTACACAGTCAGGGTGGGAGATGATCTCTTGGAGCATAGTCGAGAGATCACAGCTCAGATAGACGAAGCAATCTCTGCCACTGAAATCATCTCTGATGGGCGGGATGACTTATATGAAGAAGTTTCCACTCAATTGGCAGTGGAAGCACCCACTCTTGATGACTTCTCCAGGGTGATCAGGTGGATCAACTGGAGAACCAGTTCTTTCACTCAATTGATGAGTCAAGCAGCTGAAATGGAGGCAGAAGAGCAGTTTGCACTCCAGTGGTTGGGCATCTCCGAGATCCCAGCTCAACAACTGATGGATCTTGCCCACGAAACACGAGTAATGAAGCTGAACAGTGGAAGAACTGATAAAGGGAAGAGCATAGCAGTTGATGCACCAGAAGTTGAAGCTGAGCCTGAAGAAGATCCTGAAACAGAAGCACGATTTCGAGAAGATATCAGGCTCGCCACTGCCATCTCCTTGGGACAGAACGTTGAGTTCACGAGAGGGCCAGGAGAGACCTCTGGGGTTGCTCACGATGATATTGCAACAGCCGCAATCCCACTGTCCCAAGTCAGTAACTCTGCTCTGGACGAACAGGTAGAAGCTTCGAGAGGTGAATCCGAGACCTCTGAAGCACTTCAAGTGGCACCTAACACCGTTCTACTTTTGCCACCACCTGAGTCCACACCCTCGACCACTACTGATGAAGCACAGACAATTCGAGAGGGTGAAGTTCCGTTGCTCACACTGCCGGGTTTTCCTACTGCTCCTGAAATAATTATCATTCCAGACTCATCGGAGCAAACTGAAATGCAGTCCAATGAGCACTTAGAGCAGATTGCCCCAAGTCCTGCTGGTTCGAGGAGTACTGATGATACCATCGAAGGTGGAAACCGGGAAGCACCTGTCGACACTTCGTCTCCAACCTCACCAGCAGATGACAAAGTTCCCAGCACTGGTTCGAGAAGTGATGCTGAGGGGGAACCTCTATTGGATGGAAACAGGGAAGCGTCCAATACCGAAGAACCCTCTCCGGCTGATCCTATCTCCACAGTTGCTGAAGCTGAGGCTCCAGGTTCGAGAGGTGAGGAGCAAGAAGTGATCCATCCCTCAGGTGGAAACCGGGAAGCGCCTGACATGGAGCCACCTTCGAGCTCTGAACCCGGTGTCCCTGTGACCCCTCAGATACTTAATCGAGAGGTGGACTCACAACTGCAAGTCATGGGTGGAAATCTAGAAGCACCCAAGTCCCCTCCGACAAAAGGTACCTATCGATCCTCTTCTCCTTCTACTTCTGACTATGATCAACAGGCCGAAGAAGTCTTCATTAGCGAAGTGCGTCAATTCATGGCTGATCAATCTCAGAAGATGGCTCAGCTTGAAAGAATACTCGTTGTGGTCCGCAATGCTGCAATGCCTGCTGCTGGCACAAGTGAATCCCAGGGCCGTCATGCCGAACTTCTCGAACAGGCAATATGGGCTGAGGATGCAGCACGGAAAGCCACTGATGAAGCTGCTGTATCTCGAGCAGAGGCTGCAAGTGCAAGGGCTGAATTAGCCGAGATGCGAACAGAGTTTCGAGCCTTTCAACATTCCAGTGAACTTCGACAGGATGTGATGAAGGCCATACTCGATGACCTGTCGAACCAAGTGCCTGCCCAGCTTCAAGCTATCTTCGAAGGTATGTCCATCCTTCTTTCCCGTGCTGATGATGCCAACAAGGGGGAAAATAAAGGGAAAAAGAAGGGGGATACAACAAGCAAGAAAAGGGCAGCAAGTGAACCAGCTGGACCACCTCCAAAAATACCAAGAATCATGAGCAAAGCAGTGGAGGATGCTAAACAGGCAGAAAACCTAAGGGTCCAGCGTACATTGGAAATGGAGAGAAGGAGAGAAGAGGACAGAGAAAGAAGAAGAAAAAGACAAGAACAACTGTCAGAAGAAGAAAGGAAGATAGATCTTCTCATGACAAACTTTAAGTTTGAGAACAGAGAAGACACTGAACAAATTCTGACTCTGGAGATATTCAAGCTTCTGAAAATCACTGGGATATCTACACACAGCAATATGTCTCCAGAAGAATGCATTGCTTGGTGGAAAGATGGAGTAATTGATGGTGAGTTCGTGGGGGAAGCTTACAGGAACTACAGGCATCTAGATGTCACAGATGAATACATAAGCCTGGTAAATCCGAAAGACCCCATCAAGACACGAGAAGCCATTAACAAGAAGAGGAAAGCCAACAAGAAGGAAGCTCTCGTGGTCCAAACTCCATCTTATTTCAATGTATTGATGTTTATGTAGTTCTTGGTCTTATTTCTTTTAAACTTTTCTACTAAACTCTGNAAGCCAACAAGAAGTAAGCTCTCATGGTCCAAACTCCATCTCATTTCAATGTATTGATATCTATGTTGTTCTTGGTCTTATTTCTTTCAATCCTGTCTACTAAACTCTACTTTGTAAACATTCCCTTCTTATAATCATATATATCTTTTGCTGGGGGTGTTGCGTGAGTTATATTATTCATAGTTTAGTAGAGTATGTTGTCAAACTTACCATATGCGCTGAAAAATAAAATCCTTGTTAATTCTTTCTATCAAATCAGCCATATAGAGTAAGTATAAGTGTTGGCATCATCAAAAAGGGGGAAATTGTTAGGAACATCATGTAATAGGTTTTGATGATACCAACTAATAAGTAGAAATCCCCAAGTCTCGATACATAGGCAAAACGCTGTAAGTTCGACAAGTAAACCAAGAGCGAAAATACAACCGGGTAACTTTGAGCTCAACTCGGAAAATATTTAAGCTTGAGGTAAATTTGTTTGAACATCTTAGAAGTCTCGTGTGTTGTAATCATATAGACAGATCAGAAGAAAGCATGGGACAACACTGGAGGAATAAGGGTCTGCGAGACATCAACTAAGTCTCGAGACATAAGCAGAGTTCGAGAGGTAGGACCTCTCGATACAGTTATCCAGTTCGAGACATAAACAGAGTTCGAGAGATAGACCTCTCGATATTTGAGTTCGAGACATCAAGCAATCAAGATATCAACCTTGGTCTCGATACACTAACAATTCTCCAACAAAGCTGAATGACGGTCAGGAAGCATACTTAAAGTTTGGAGAAGAAGAATATCATGGAGATGGAATAATGAAGAGGTGCCGAACTTGAAGATTTCAAAATGGGCGGAAATGGATGACACGTCAGATTTCCACCACAAACGGTCAAAAGGTGCACCAATGTTGAAGTGGTCTGATTCCCTACAAACAAGGAGTAATGGGAATATAAAAAGAGTAACTTTTACCAAAAGACGAAAGTGGAGCATGGACTCAAGAAAGTGAACTATGGAATATTCACTACAAGACAAGAGGTTCAAGTTACAAGATCACCACTCCATGAAATATGCTGAAAATATGCAAGACCCATGATCAGCATGGGAGACAAATTTCAAACGGAATAATTTTCCCTCCAACGGAATTATTCCTCTACTCTCATATATAAGGACGTGAAGACACAGAAGCAAAAATACGGTGAAGGGGTTCGAAATTCTTAAGAAGTGTCCATCTAAAACGTTCAAGTGCAAGTACTTAAATTTGGAATATCATCCTGATATTCAAAACAGCGAGAAAACACATCTTAGTGTTTAAGAGAGTTACAAAGCTTAAACTGTTACACATCTAGAAGGTGACCGAAGCTGCTCTACATCGAAGTTGATTCAATGATAGCTTGTGGTCAGATTGGAGCCTGTTACATTCAACTGTGACAACCAAAAAACACCTTGCTTTGGATTAAGCAAGAGAGGTGGAGTAACCTGGCAGCTGTCCGAGTGAAAGAAACCTGAGGCTTGACGCGGGCTTGGTGATCAAAGGTCAAGTGCTCGAGAGGTGAAGTAACAAGAAGCGGGGCGAAAAACCTGAGGCTTGAGGCGGGCTTCGTGATCAAAGCTCAAGCGCTCGATATTGTACTAAAAAGGGAAGTTTTTAGTGCAATCCTTCCAGGGAGTTTCTGGAAGAAGAGTGGACGTAGGCGGGTTGGCCGAACCACTTAAAAATCTCTCTTGCATTTACTTACTGCTTTTATCTCTCGCTAACCTCTCGATTGCACTGCATATAAACGCACTTCTCGAACTAACTTAAACTCGTGCTAACTAAAAGGGGATAACATTTCCGCTGCGCATAAAACTTTGTCTTCACCTCGTGAGGTATCAAACCTAAACATCCTAAGTTCAATACACACGAGAGGTCGAAAAGATTTGCAAAATACTATACAAGTCTATTCACCCCCCCCCCTCTAGACTTGTACCCCATCCCTTTGGGACCAACATATACATGTCACTTTTTTTTTCATAAAATGTTTCAATTAGGCTATCAAACTTTTTAAAGTTGCAATTAGGTACTTAAGCATGTCAATTTAGTTTATCAAGGCATAATTAACTGTTAGTGACCTGTAATATCAAGTAAACATAAATGTCACTTTTTTTTTTCATAAAATGTATCAAACAGGCTATCAAACTTTCCCGTTAAAGTCAATTAGACACTCAAACTTTTTAATGTTGCAATTAGATACTTAAAAATGTCAATTTAGTTAATCAAGGCATAATTACCTGTTAGTGACCTGTAATAGCAGGTAAATATAAATGTAACTTTTTTTTTCATAAAATCTATCAAATAGGCTATCAAACTTTTTAAAGTAGCAATTAGGTCTTAAAAATGTCAATTTGGTTTATCAAGACATAATTACCTATTAGTGACATGTAATACCAGGTAAATATAAATGTCACTTTTTTTTTCATGAAATGTATCAAATAGGGTATCAAACTTTATCTTTAAAGTCAATTAGACCCTCAAACTTTTTAAAGTGTTAATTAGTTACTTAAACAAGTCAATTTAGTATTCAAAGCATAATTACTTGTTAGTCACCTGTAATACCACGTAAGTATAAATGTCACATTGTTTTCACAAAATGTATCAAATTGGCTATCAAACTTTTTAAAGTTGCAATTATGTCTTAAAAATGTCAACCTAGGTTATCAATGCATAATTACCTGTTAGTGACCTGTAATACCAGGTAAATTTAAATGTGATTTTTTTTTGTAAAATGTATCAAATAGGCTATAAAACTTTTTAAAGTTGCAATTATGTCTTAAAAATGTCAATCTAGTTTATCAAGCCATAATTACCTGTTAGTGACCTGTAATACCAGGTAAATATAAATGTCACTTTTTTTTTTAATAAAATCTATCAAATAGGCTATCAAACTTTTTAAAGTTGCAATTAGGTCTTAAAAATGTCAATTTAGTTTATCAAGGCATAATTACCTGTTAGTGACCTGTAATACCAGGTAAATATAAATGTCTCTTTTTTTTTTTTTCATAAAATGTATCAAATAAGCTATCAAACTTGCTCTTTAAATTCAATTTGACCATCAAACTTTTTAAAGTTGCAATTTGGTACTTAAACATCTCAATTTAGTAATCAAGGCATAATTACCTGTCAGTGACTTACAGTCCCAGGTAAATATACATGTCACTTTTTTTTTCATAAAATGTTTCAAATAGGCTATAAAACTGTTTAAAGTAGCAATTAGGTCTTAAAAATGTTAATTTAGTTTATCAAGGAATAATTACCTATTAGTGACCTGTAATACCAGGTAAATATAAATGTCACTTTTTTTTTCATGAAATGTATCTAATAGGGTATGAAACTTTCTCTTTAAAGTCAATTAGACCCTCAAACTTTTTAAAGTGTTAATTAGTTACTTAAACAAGTCAATTTAGTAATCAAAGCATAATTACTTGTTAGTCACCTGTAATACCACGTAAGTATAAATGTCACATTTTTTTCACAAAATATATCAAATTGGCTATCAAACTTTTTAAAGTTGCAATTATGTCTTAAAACTGTCAACCTAGTTTATCAAGGCATAATTACCTGTTAGTGACCTGTAATACCAGGTAAATTTAAATGTCACTTTTTTTTTTCATAAAATGAATCAAATAGGCTATTAAACTTTATCTTTAAAGTCAATTAGACTCTAATACTTTTTAAACTTACAATTAGGTACTTAAAAATGTCAATTTAGTTTATCAAGGCATACTTACCTGTTAGTGACCTGTAATACCAGGTAAATTTAAATGTCACTTTTTTTTTTCATAAAATGTATCAAATAGGCTATTAAACTTTATCTTTAAAGTCAATTAGACTCTAAAACCTTTTAAAGTTACAATTAGGTATTTTAAACATGTCAATTTAGTTCATCAAGGCATAATTACCTGTTAGTGACCTGTAATACCAGGTAAATTCAAATATCACTTTTTTTTAATAAAATCTATCAAATAGGCTATCAAACTTTTTAAAGTTGCAATTAGGTCTTAAAAATGTCAATTTAGTTTATCAAGGCATAATTACCTGTTAGTGACCTGTAATACCATGTATATATAAATTTCACTTTTTTTTTAATAAAATCTATCAAATAGGCTATCAAACTTTTTAAAGTTGCAATTAGATACTTAAAAATGTCAATTTAATTCTTCAAGCATAATTACCTGTTAGTGACTTGTAATACCAGGTAAATTTAAATCTCACTTTTTTTTTTTCATAAAATGTATCAAATAGGCTATTAAACTTTATCTTTAAAGTCAATTACACTCTAATACTTTTTAAAGTTACAATTAGGTACTTAAAAATGTCAATTTAGTTTATCAAGACATAATTACCTGTTTTTGACCTGTAATAGCAGGTAAATATAAATGTCACTTTTTTTTCATAAAATGTATCAAATAGCCTATCAAACTTGTTAAAGTTGCAATTAGGTACTTAAATATGTCAATTTAATTCATCAAGGCATAATTACCCGTTAATGACCTGTAATACCAGGTAAATATAAATGTCACTTTTTTTTTTCACGATATGTATCAAATAGGCTATCAAACTTTCTCTTTAAAGTCAATTAGACCTTCAAACTTTTTAAAGTGTTAATTAGGTACTTAAACAAGTCAATTTAGTAATCAAAGCATAATTACCTGTTAGTCACCTATAATACCAGGTAAGTATATGTAATACCCCGTATTTTCCTAACATTATTTTATCCTAAGGCGTTGACATTCGTAAGTTATGATCTCCAGATATTTCAAAAGAATTTTTATAAGTGAGTATAGTTGTTATTAAGCTGCGAATCTACGTACCGGTCACGAACCGTAAAATTTTTAAGGACGTATATACAATTCGAATTTTCCTAGGAAATGGATTATTGAGTATGATACGATTAAGCGTGAACTTCCAACTCCGTTTAGTGGAAAAATTAGACGAACTGTAAGAGTGAAATTTGCTACGGACTTCGTACCTATATTTCGCGAGATACCGAAAAATTCCCAATTTTAGTGGTTAATGACGGGATTATTTTTAGAATAATTTTGGTATCGAAATTTTCCCGAATTAAGTTATATTCCTCCGAACTTTTATCTGATTTAACCCCAAACTGGCAAATAGATATTTCTCTTCAAGAGCCACCATAGGATTGTGACAAGTGGCATCCCTTTTCACCACATGGTAATAATTAATTAATTAAAGGGGAGGAGTGTAGGATAAGCTAGCCATGAGGATTGAGCTCCAAGTCTTGCATTCTCTCTCCCATTTTCGAAAATATCATAAGGAAAAAGAAGAAGAAAGAAAAGCTTAGTCTTCCTCTTGGATCTAGAACTCCATAGCCATGTTCTACACCAAGTTCTTCCACCCTAGGTAAGGCTTTGGATTTTATTCGGTTAAAAGACTAGAATCCTTTCGTAGAACTTATTGTAAGCTAAGATTCTTGGAAATGTTGTTATTATGGTGATTTTTTTTAGGATCTTCGGTGAAAAGTTTGAAGGAGAGGATCACCATCTTTCTACGGTTTAAAAATCTTCTTGGGAGGTAAGGAATTCCCTTAAGTTGGAATTAGTCACTTCCATTTGGATAATTGATTTTTGGTTGAAATATGGTGTTTTTGAGCTTTGGAAATATTTTTTTATACATGTTCATAGCTTGGATATGCATGTATATGTTATATTTATGTCCATATAGGCTTATACTTGTGAAAATAGTGAAAGGAAATCAGGGTAGATTCTGGCAGTAACTTCCGAGATTTATTGGGAAATATTGGTAAGGTATTTTGATCCTATTTTTTTTAGACCTGTAGTTCTATAAGTGTAGAACCCGCATATAAAATTTCATAATGATCGGAGTAGTGGAAGTATGGTTTTCGAATTTTTCTCCAAAACTGGTCCAGAGAGAGAAAAATTCCGGACAGCACACTGCCAAGGGCAAAGATGGAATTTTCTGTGTTTATTCGCGGACCAAAATGACCAAAACTTTTTATGGACATCAAGTACTATAAGTTGGGATTCTACCATAAAAATTTCAAGTGAAAAAGAGTTCGGGAACTATTTTTACCGGCTCAATCTTTCGGACTGCGCCAAGCTGAAATTTTCTGAATTATGTTTAGTATGATTATGGATGTGTTAATGATAATTGTGAGGTAGTTAGTGAGTTAATGGTGATTAGGTGATGCTAAAGACGTGGATTAATGATGGAGACTAAATGATAATCTCATGATTTTTGGGTTATGGTTAGGCAATGACCTTACCTATTAGAATTTATATATATTTGGATGTACGATATCCTCAAGTTATGATCTAATGGTGTTGATCATAGTGGAAGTTGTTGAGGACGATAGTTAAGGATGTTGGTTGATTTTAAGTGTGAGATGGACATATGAAGTGTATCCAAAAATGTTTATGAAAACTTACGTTGAAAAACGTATGCTATTTTGATATAAAGGTTGTCAAAACCTTATTGTTTGAGAAAATGATGTTTGAAAATCCTTCAGGGGCTAAAGAAGTGAGGCCTACAACCTCGGCCATGGCACTCCAGCCCTCCCGGGTTCCTTCCCTATCCCAACCCCCCCGGGCCGATGGCACTCAAGCCTTCCCGTGGGCACCTCTCCTTATCCCAACATGACGACATAACGGCGAATAGACTTCGCTCTAACAATATATATAACGACCACTGGGCAAGGGCACTTAAAGCCACCCGTGGGTCAATCAAGGTCCTCCTCACTTACTTTAGAAACTACGGTTTTGAAAACGTTTCCTTCCTTCATTTTCTTAACAAATCATTCTTTGGACATATTTCACAATGAGTCCAATATTTGAAATCGGCTAC
>NC_044918.1:30936190-30954821 GCF_003576645.1 Ipomoea triloba
AAACTTTTTAAAGTTGCAATTATGTCTTAAAAATGTCAATCTAGTTTATCAAGGCATAATTACCTGTTAGTGACCTGTAATAGCAGGTAAATATAAATGTCACTTTTTTTTCATAAAATCTATCAAATAGGCTATCAAACTTTTTAAAGTTGCAATTATGTCATAAAAATGTCAATCTAGTTTATCAAGGCATAATTACCTGTCAGTGACCTGAAATAGCAGGTAAATACAAATGTCAAACTTTCTCTTTAAAGTGAATTAGACCCTCAAACTTTTTAAAGTTGTAATTAGGTACTTAAACTTGTCAATTTTGTAATCAAGGCATAATTACCTGTTAGTCACCTGTAATACCAGGTAAGTATAAATGTCACTTTTTTTTCACAAATTGTATCAAATTGGCTATTAAACTTTTTAAAGTTGCAACAAATTGTATCAAATTGGCTATTAAACTTTTTAAAGTTGCAATTGTGTCTTAAAAATGTCAATCTAGTTTATCAAGGCATAATTACCTGTTAGTGATCTATAATACCAGGTAAATTTAAATGTCACTTTTTTTTTTTCATAAAACGTATCAAATAGGCTATTAAACTTTATCTTTAAAGTCAATTAGACTCTAATACTTTTTAAACTTACAATTAGGTACTTAAAAATGTCAATTTAGTTTATCAAGACATAATTACCTGTTAGTGACCTGTAATAGCAGGTAAATATAAATGTTACTTTTTTTTTCATAAAATGTATCAAATAGGCTATCAAAATTTTTAAAGTTGCAATTAGGTCTTAAAAATGTCAATTTAATTTATCAAGGCATAATTACCTGTCAGTGACCTGAAATAGCAGGTAAATACAAATGTTACTTTTGTTTTTCATAAAATCTATCAAATAGGCTATAAAACTTTTAAAAGTTGCAATTAGGTCTTAAAAATGTCAATTTAGTTTATCAAGGCATAATTACCTGTTAGTGACCTGTAATACCAAGTAAATATAAATGTCACTTTTTTTTTTCATAAAATGTATCAAATAGGATATCAAACTTTCTCTTTTAAGTCAATTTGACCATCAAAGTTTTTATAGTTGCAATTAGTACATAAAAATGTCAATTTAGTTTATTAAGGCATAATTACCTGTTAGTCACCTGTAATAGCAGGTAAATATAAATGTCACTTTTTTTTTCATAAAATCTATCAAATAGGCTATCAAACTTTTTAAATTTGCAATTAGGTCGTAAAAATTTCAATTTAGTTACCAATGCATAATTACCTGTTAGTGATTTGTAATATCAGATAAATATAAAAGTCACTTTTTTTTTGCATAAAATGTATCAAATAGGCTATCAAACTTTCTCTTATAAGTCAATTTGACCATCAAACTTTTTAAAGTTGTAATTAGGTACTTAAACATGTCAATTTAGTAATCAAGGCACAATTACCTGTTAGTGACTTACAATCCCAAGTAAATATACATGATAAGAGTATATTTGGTCATATTTTTACCCCATATTTAAATCTATTTCTACCACTAAATATTAATATTATGTTCTTAATAATATTGAATTTCTTTATTGTGATAAATAATTATTATTTGACCAAAGATGATGAAGATTTGATAATTGAGCATAATATTAATATTTTGTAGTGGCATTTATAATCTTGTTTTGTATGTGTATATTTAATTGCACCAAGTAGGTGGAAGACATGATTTGGTGGAATGATGTGATGAGTGGGAAGCAAAAGACAAATGAAAGAAGGCAAAAAGAGGCATAAAACATGGAGCCAAAAGCAAAAAGAGAAAGTGGAAGATTCTGCAGAAATTCTGGAGGAGGATAATAGGCGTCTGTCAGAAATTCTGGAGGAGGACAATAGGCGTCTGTCTACGTCCTGAAACAGACGCCTATTATCCATTTTCACACTGCCCGGCTTTTTGGACCATGCGCGAGAATTCTGCAGTCCAAATTCCAATTTTGCCCCTGCCTTTGCCCAACTATAAATACCCCTCATTTCTCCATTCTTCAAAATCCAATTTTCAGATTAGATTAGTCCCTTCCCCTCTTCTCTTTTCCTTTTCTTCTCCTTAAAAATGTAGACCTCCAAGTGAGGCTTGTTTAGTAGTGTAGGAGTAGATTAGGATTTATTTTGTAATAAGAAGAGGGATGATACAAGGTTATGAGCTTCAACCGATGGATCGAGGGGAATTTCTTCCCTTTATTTCCTTAATTTACCTTGAGCTAACCTTGTATCAAGATGCTTGTTCTTAAATTTATTTATATTTGGATTTTGGATTATGTTCATGTCTAGATTGTTGTTCGTTCTTT
The DNA here is from genome assembly GCF_003576645.1 of Ipomoea triloba. NCBI lineage: Eukaryota > Viridiplantae > Streptophyta > Magnoliopsida > Solanales > Convolvulaceae > Ipomoea > Ipomoea triloba. Next base: position 30,938,502 of record NC_044918.1, read on the forward strand.
ATTTATTATGATTTGTTAGTTTAGCTTCTATGAGTTGTTGTGTGCAAGACTTGTTATTAAAAGTGTGTGATTAACGGATCCAATTGCATGCTTGTTTGTTGTTGTGTCACGGTGAGAATCGGGCATGGCTAGAACACTCTTGCCACACATATTGATTTATACAATGCGAGAGCTTGATAAATTATAGGGGGATTTCTCGGCTAATCTTCGGTTCCTTCACCGGCGAGAGCGGGTTGGAATTTAGAAGTTAGCCAAAACGGTTCCTTCACGGGTGACAATGTGTTGGAATCTAGAGGTTAGTTTAGGCTACCTCCTCACAACTTGTAGGATTAACTTGGGTTTGGGCATGTTGATTTGCTTAGGATCTTTAAGACGAGCCTCGCTTGTAGACTACGAGAGTAGATAACTTGCGGTTTGGCACACTCGGGTAGATCACGAGAGTGGCACCGGGGACTTTAGTGCATTTCCTCCATTCACAAGGGATAAAACTTCTTTTCTACATTTGTTTGACACATGATAGATATTGACCCGATCCATATCCTTACATATGTTGCATCTAATATATCTCTCTTCATTTGTTGTTTTTATTTTTGTTATTTAGTTTTGTTTGCTATAACCATGTTATGACCGAACTAGCTTCACAAGAATCAATCCGAGTTAGTGCTTGACCAACCATTCCCTGTGGATCGATAACCCCGGAATACTCCGGGTATTTGCGTGTACCTAAAAGCTACAACCAATACATGTCACTTTTTTTTTCATAAAATGTTTCAAATAGGCTATCAAACTTTTTAAAGTCGCAATTAGGTACTTAAACATGTCAATTTAGTTTATCAAGGCATAATTAACTGTTAGTGACCTGTAATATCAGCTAAACATAAATGTCACTTTTTTTTTCAAAAAATGTATCAAACAGGCTATCAAACTTTCTCTTTAAAGTCAATTAGACACTCAAACTTTTTAATGTTGCAATTAGACACTTAAACATGTCAACTTAGTTAATCAAGGCATTATTACCTGTTAGTGACCTGTAATAGCAGGTAAATATAAATGTAGAATTTTTTTTTTAAAAAAAAATCTATCAAATAGGCTATCAAACTTTTTAAAGTAGCAATTAGGTCTTAAAAATGTCAATTTAGTTTATCAAGGCATAATTACCTGTTAGTGACCTGTAATAACAGGTAAATATAAATGTCACTTTTTTTTGCATAAAATGTATCAAATAGACTATCAAACTTTCTCTTCAAACACATTTAGAACCTCAAACTTTTTAAAGTGCAATTAGGTACTTAAACATGTCAATTTAGTAATCAAGGCATAATACATGTTAGTGACCTGTAATAGCAGGTAATATAAATGTCACTTTTTTTCATAAAATCTATCAAATAGGCTATCAAACTTTTTAAAGTTGCAATTAGGTCTTAAAAATGTCAATTTAGTTTATTAAGATATAATTAACTGTTAGTGACCTGTAATAGCAGGTATATATAAATGTCACTTTTTTTTCATAAAATGTATCAAATAGGCTATAAACTTTCTCTGTAAAGTCAATTAGACCCTCAAACTTTTTAAAGTTGCAATTAGATACTTAAACATGTCAATTTAGTTCATCAAAGCATATTTACCTGTTAGTGACCTGTAATAGTAGGTAAATATAAATGTCACTTTTTTTTCCTTAAAATCTATCAAATAGGCTATCAAACTTTTTATAGTTGCAATTAGTACATAAAAATGTCAATTTAGTTTATTAAGGCATAATTACTTGTTAGTCACCTGTAATAGCAGGTAAATATAAATGTCACTTTTTTTTTCATAAAATCTATCAAATAGGCTATCAAACTTTTAAAATTTGCAATTAGGTCGTAAAAATTTCAATTTAGTTTACCAATGCATAATTACCTGTTAGTGATTTGTAATATTAGATAAATATAAAAGTCATTTTTTTTGCATAAAATGTATCAAATAGGCTATCAAACTTTCTCTTTTAAGTCAATTTGACCATCAAACTTTTTAAAGTTGTAATTAGGTACTTAAACATGTCAATTTAGTAATCAAGGCATAATTACCTGTCAGTGACTTACAATCCCAGGTAAATATACATGTCACTTTTTTTTCATAAAATGTTTCAAATAGGCTATCAAACTTTTTAAAGTCGCAATTAGGTACTTAAACATGTCAATTTAGTTTATCAAGGCATAATTACCTGTCAGCGACTTACAATCCCAGGTAAATATACATGTCACTTTTTTTTCATAAAATGTATCAAACAGGCTATCAAACTTTCTCTTTAAAGTCAATTAGACACTCAAACTTTTTAATGTTGCAATTAGATACTTAAACATGTCAATTTAGTTAATCAAGGCATTATTACCTGTTAGTGACATGTAATAGCAGGTAAATATAAATGTAACATTTTTTTTTCATAAAATCTATCAAATAGGCTATCAAACTTTTTAAAGTCGCAATTAGGTACTTAAACATGTCAATTTAGTTTATCAAGGCATAATTAACTGTTAGTGACTTGTAATATCAGGTAAACATAAATGTCACTTTTTTTTTCATAAAATGTATCAAACAGGCTATCAAACTTTCTCTTTAAAGTCAATTAGACACTCAAACTTTTTAATGTTGCAATTAGATACTTAAACATGTCAATTTAGTTAATCAAGGCATTATTACCTGTTAGTGACCTGTAATAGCAGGTAAATATAAATGTAACATTTTTTTTCATAAAATCTATCAAATAGGCTATCAAACTTTTTAAAGTAGCAATTAGGTTTTTAAAATGTCAATTTAGTTTATCAAGGCATAATTACCTGTTAGTGACCTGTAATAACAGGTAAATATAAATGTCACTTTTTTTTGCATAAAATGTATCAAATAGACTATCAAACTTTCTCTTTAAACTCAATTAGAACCTCAAACTTTTTAAAGTGGCAATTAGGTACTTAAACATGTCAATTTTGTAATCAAGGCATAATTACCTGTTAGTGACCTGTAATAGCAGGTAATATAAATGTCACTTTTTTATTTTCATAAAATGTATCAAATAGGCCATCAAAATTTTTAAAGTTACAATTAGGTCTTAAAAATGTCAATTTAGTTTATCAAGGCATAATTATCCTTTAGTGACCTGTAATACCAGGTAATATAAATGTCACTTTTTTTTTTGCATAAAATGTATCAAATAGGCTATCAAACTTTCTCTTTAAAGTCAATTAGATACTCAAACTTTTTAAAGTTGCAATTAGGTACTTAAACATGTCAATTTAGTAATCAAGGCAAAATAACCTGTTAGTGACCTGTAATACCATGCAAATATAAATGTTACTTTTTTTTTTATAAAATGTATCAAATAGGCTATCAAACTTTTTAAAGTTTCAATTAGGTACTTAAAAATGTCAATTTAGTTTATCAGAGCATAATTACCTGTTAGTGATCTGTAATATCAAGTAAACATAAATGTTGTTAGGAACATCATGTAATAGGTTTTGATGATACCAACTGTTGTTAGGAACATCATGTAATAGGTTTTGATGATACCAACTGTTAAGTAGGAATCCCCAAGTCTCGATACATAGGCAAAACAATGTAAGTTCGATAAGTAAACTAAGAGCGAAAATACAACCGGGTAATTTGAGCTCAACTCGGGAAATATTTAAGCTTAAGGTAAACTTGTTTGAACAACTTAGAAGTTTTCGTGTTGTAAGCAAACAGATAGATCAGAAGCAGGCACGAGACAACTCTGGAGGAATAAGGGTCTACGAGACATCAACTAAGTCTCGAGACACAAGCCAAGTTCGAGAGGTAAGGACCTCTCGATATACCTATCGAGTTCGAGACGTAAAGAATATTCGAGAGATAGACCTCTCGATACATGGGATTGAAACATCAAGTGGTCGAGACATCTTTTATGGTCTCGATAAACCGGCACTTCTCCAAGAGGCTGAATGTTAGTCAACATGTGCAGACAAAATACTCTAAGTTTGGAGAAGAAGAATATCATGGAGATAAAATATTGAAGAGGTGCTGAGCGGGAGGTTTCAAAATGGACGGAAGTGGATGACACGTCAGACCTCCACCACAAACGGTCAAGAAGTGCACCAATCCTGAAGTGGTCAGATTCCCCAAACAAGGAATGATGGGAACATAAAAAGAGTAACTTTATCCAAAAGAAGCAAGTGAAGCATGAGCTCAAGAAAGTGGAATATGGAATATTCACTACAAAACAAAAGGCTCAAGTTACAAGACCACTACTCCATGAAAAATGCTGAAATTGTGCAAAGACCCATGTTCGGCGTGGGAGACCAATTTCAAACGGAATAGTTTTCCCTCCAACGGAACTATTCTTCTACTCTCATATATAAGGACGTAAAGACACAAAAAAAAAAAAGGGGGTTGTGAAAGAGGTCAAGAGGTTAACAAGAGGTGTCTGATAAAAACGTTCCAGTGCAAAGTGCTTAACTTGGAATATCATCCTGATATTCAATACAGCGAGAGAACACATCTTAGTGTTCGAAGAGAGTTACAAAGCTAAACTGTCATACATCCAGAAGGTGACCAAAGCTGCTCTACATCAAAGTTGATTCAACGATAGCTTGTGGTCAGATTGGAGTCTGTTACATTCAACTGTGACAACCAAAAACACCTTGCTTTGGATTAAGCAAGAGAGGTGGAGTAACCTGGCAGCTGTCCGAGTGAAAGAAACCTGAGGCTTGACGCGGGCTTGGTGATCAAAGGTCAAGTGCTCGAGAGGTGGAGTAGCTGGAAGCGGGGAGAAAGACCTTGGAGAGGCGGAGTAACCTGGCAGCTGTCTTGTGAAGATCCTGAGGCTTGACGCGGGCTTGGTGATCAAAGGTCAAGTGCTTGAGAGGTGGAGTAACGAGAAGCGGGGCGAAAAACCTGAGGCTTGAGGCGGGCTTCGTGATCAAAGCTCAAGCGCTCGATATTGTACTAAATAAGGGAAGTTTTTAGTGCAATCCTTCCAGGGAGTTTCTGGAAGAAGAGTGGACGTAGGCGGGTTGGCCGAACCACTTAAAAATCTCTCTTGCATTTACTTACTGTTTTCATCTCTCGTTAACTTCTCGATTGCACTGCATATAATCACACCTATCGAACTAACTAAAACTCGTGCTAACTAAAAGGGGATAACATTTCCGCTGCGCATAAAACTTTGTCTTCACCTCGTAAGGTATCGAACCTAAGCATCCTAAGTTCAATACACACGAGAGGTCGAAAAGATTTGCAAAATCTTATACAAGTCTATTCACCCCCCCCTCTAGACTTGTACCCCATCCCCTTGGGACCAACAATTGGTATCAGAGCGAGTTCTCTGATCGATATAAACCCTTTGTTTATATTTGCCTAGAGATCCTTCTTTGAAAAATCTTCTTAAATATTTTCAAAGCACGAGATAATTTTTCAATATGGACAGCATGTTGTCGAGACATCTTCTCTTTGATCTTAGCAGGTTTGACGACTGGAAAACACGCATGCTTGCGTACTTATCAGCCCTCCATGATGAGATGGCCGAGGTTATAACTTCTGGACCAGTCAAGATCCTAATGGTTAATACTGCTGCAGTTCAAACCCAAGAAACCCCAAAGTACATCCCAAACCCTAGGGAAGAATGGACCCGTGATGATAGGAAGAGAAACAACCTGGACAATATTGCCAAGGATATTCTCTTCAGAGCTATAGACGAAACCATCTTCCCAAAAGTGAGGAAATGCAAAACGGCAAAAGAGGTATGGGATACTTTGATGTTAATTGGTGAAGGTGACGAACAGGAAAAGGAAAACAAGCTCACCGTGGCCATGAAGAAGTTCGAAGACTTCAAGATGAAGCCAGGAGAGAGCATCGACAGCATGGAGTCTCGGTTCATGAAGCTCCCAACCGAGATCAGTGACCTTGAAAAGGAGATCCCACAAAAGGAGCTGAACCTGAAGGTCTTACGTGGCCTCACTAAGGAGTGGGAAGTAAAGGTGATCACGATGAGAGATCACCGAGATCTGAAGGAAACCACAACAGACAAACTCTTCCGGGATCTCAAAGCCTTCGAGTTCGAGATGTTCCCAAGAGATGAGGACATTGTGGATCGACGAAACGTAGCACTTGTTGCTGAGCAACCATCCACATCTTCAAGGTCAGACTCTAATCCTATGAATGTTATGTCTGACGAACAGTTTGCTCTCTTTGTGAGAAAGTTCGGGAAATACATGAAGATGAACCAGGAGAGCAACAAAAGTTCACCTTCCTCCTCAAGAAGGCAAAATGAGAGATATCCATCCAGAAGGACGGAGGAGGAAAATCAGGGTCTATGCTACAACTGTAGAAGACCGGGACATTTCAAGGCCGAATGCCCTTACCCACTAGTAATCAAGCGTCAGGGCCAAGAAGGCAAGGATTCCAAGAGAATAGAGGAATCCAGGGAAAAGCCATCACAAGGTGGCTTCAAAGGATCATCAAAGACGTATCAGCGCAGGAAGGCGCTTGTTGCTGAAGAATTCGAGAGGACAATCGAGGAGTCCGAGACGTCGAGCTCCAGCGAAAGCAGCAGCAGCTCAGAGGATGAGAGGGGGCTCATCTGCTTATACACCGAGGAAGAAGAGAATCAATGCCTAATGGCCATTGACAATGAGGTAACCTCTACTTCCACATCTCGCTGCTCTATTTCTACCTCTCGTTGTTCTTCCTTCAAAAGCGATGAAGATCCCTTTGAGATGCTTGAAACATTCAAAAGGGATCTCGCAGTCGCTAATAGCACTCATGCCAAAATCAGGGAGGAAAACAGCAAGCTAACTGCTGAAAGAGATATGCTTAAGAACGACTCGAAAGAGAATTTGGAGCTGACTCTCAAAGTAAGTGAGTTAGAAGCCAAAGTAATCCTACTATCTGAAGAGTGCAAAGCTCGAGAGACGAGAGAGCTTAATCTTCGAAAGGTCATAGCATCATACACTAATTCCTCCAAAGCTATGGAGAAAATGGTGAATGATCACAGACCTACAAGTGATAGAACCGGGCTAGGGTTCCATCAAGACTATCTCTCGAGAGATAAACAGACCAATGGTTTGGGAACTTCAAGAAATCGAGGATCTCAACCCAAACCAGATAAAGGTCATAAAGGACCAACAGAAAAGACCAGAGTAGCTATTCATAAACCGTCCCTATACACCAGCAATGGAAAGTATAGGAAAGCTACGAAGAATGGCCGGTTAAAGAATATCGAGAGATCACCTTGCTATCTCTCGCAAGGCCATTCCAAGTACAAAAAGAGCTCCACTCCATATAATGCACCTCAAGGCAAATATGGAAGGTCTGAGATCCACATAGTTAGGAACTCCCGGATGGAGAAAGGAAGACTCTATCCATCTAGTGAGAATTGGTCATCAAATCACAAGTTCTGGAAGAAACCTCACTTTCAGCAATTTCACATGACCAAACAGCGTATGAAAGGCATGGTGCATAAGCCGGTCGAGAAGTCTCTACCTAAGTTGATTTATGCACCAAAGAGGCCTAAAACCTTTGCTAGCATTCCTTATAATTATCAAACGTACAATGGCTACATTGCGCCTAGGCCTGGAATAATGGGCACAAGGTATAAATGGATGCCTAAACTCACTAACCCACCAGGACCCAAAGTTTGGGTACCTAAACTTGCTTGATTTCCTTGCAGGACACCAGGGACGTGTGGTTCATTGACAGTGGATGTTCGAGACATATGACTGGAAATCTAACACTGCGTGAGAACATCCAACCTATCGAAGGTCCCTTGGTGACATTTGGCGACAACGAGAAGAAGGGGCGCACAAGAGCTGTTGGTGAAATCCAAAAGAATGAGCTGGTTATTAAAGGAGTGTCATACGTTGAGGGGCTCAAGTTCAATCTCCTTAGTACAAGCCAGTTCTGTGACAAGGGCCACAAAGTTGTCTTCACCAAAAGCAAATGTCAGATTATGAACGAGGAATCTCTCGAAGTCGTCTTGGAAGCAGCAAGGAAAGGAAACATGTACATAGTGGATTGGAGGTCTGCAAAACCATCCCTATGTATGCTAGCAAGGAGCAAGGAAGATTTATGCTGGGATTGGCATAGTAAGCTTAGTCATCTGAACTTCAAGACTATCAACAAGCTTACTAAGAGGAACTTAGCGGAAGGACTGCCCAAAGTGACGTTTCGAAAGGATAAAATCTGTGAGGCATGTCAACGTTGCAAACAGATCAAATCCTCTTTCAAGAGCAAAGCCGATACATTATCCACTAGACCATTAAGTCTTCTTCACATGGACTTATTTGGCCTAGTGGATCCACCCAGCATAAAGGGAAAGAAGTACACTCTTGTGGTAGTGGATGACTACACAAGATTCACTTGGACCGTGTTCTTAACCAAGAAAAGCGAGACAAAAATTGCCCTACCAAATCTCTTGAAACAAGTTCAAGTTGAAAAGGAAGTCTCGATACTAAAGATCCGGTCAGATCAAGGTGGAGAGTTCGTTAATCAAGTAATCGAGAGCTACTGCAACGAGAACGGAATTCATCATCAACTATCAGCTGCTCGAACACCTCAACAAAACGGGGTTGCTGAAAGAAGGAACAGAACTCTCAAAGAAGCCGCAAGGACCATGCTCTCGCAAGCCAACATATCACAAGGATTTTGGGCAGAAGCAATCAACACAGCGTGCTACACCCAAAATCGGTCCTTGATAGTAAAAGGAGTTGGAAAGACTCCATATGAGTTGTGGAATGGAAGAAAACCGAATGTAAGCCACTTCCACTCATTCGGGTGCAAATGCTATATTCACAACAATGGGAAGACTCAACGAAGAACTTTTGAAGAAAAGGCAGATGATGGAGTATTTCTGGGATACTCATCGACAAGCAAAGCACTCAGAGTCTTCAACAAGCGGAGTTTGGTGGTTGAAGAGTCCATACATGTTACCTTTGATGAAAGGGCATCAACAGATCAACCATCAAAGACAACGGAAGCTGCTAAGGAAGATCAGCCAGAGTCTATCGAGAGATCAAACTTACCTCTCGAAGACAAGCAGTCGATAGTTCGAGACGTAGCAGAACTCCAGTCAGAATCAGATGATGAAGAGTCTACCAAGAAGAAAGCGCCTGACTCAGTTGATCAAAACCAGATCATAGATGTTCAACCCATATCTCAACCTTCAATGGAAGTATCAACTGAGGAGCCGCAACCCGACCTAAGATGGCTGAGAAATCACCCTGCTGATCAAGTGATCGGAGATGTACGTGACAGAGTTCGAACCAGATCAGCTTACAGAGAAAGCATGTTTGCTTGTTTTCTATCTCAAATAGAGCCTAAGGTGATCGATGAGGCTCTAAGCGACGCAGATTGGGTGCAAGCAATGCAAGAGGAACTTCATCAGTTCGAGAGGAACGATGTTTGGGAACTAGTTCCGAGACCTCATCATCAGAATGTCATTGGTACAAAGTGGGTTTTCAGAAACAAGATGAATGAGGATGGAGTTATTGTTAGGAACAAGGCCAGACTTGTTGCCAAAGGCTACTGTCAGGAGGAAGGAATAGATTTTGATGAAACCTTCGCTCCAGTGGCACGTCTCGAAGCCATACGCATCTTTCTCGCATATGCCGCCTTCAAAGACTTTAAGGTATATCAAATGGATGTCAAGAGCGCTTTTCTGAACGGACTTCTCGAAGAAGAGGTGTACGTTGAACAACCTCCGGGTTTCTTGAAGGACGTAGGAGCTGACAAAGTATACAAGTTGAAGAAGGCACTCTACGGCTTAAAACAAGCTCCAAGAGCTTGGTACGATACCTTATCCTCTTTTCTACTTCAGTGTGGGTTCACCAAAGGCCTAGTGGACAAAACATTGTTTAGGATTAAGGATGGGGATCACATCTTATTGGTGCAAATCTATGTGGACGATATCATTTTTGGTAGCACCAATCCAGACTTGTGCGAGAAGTTCTCCAGTTTGATGAAAGGAAAGTTCGAGATGAGCATGATGGGAGAGCTCAACTACTTCCTTGGACTACAAGTGAGACAGCTTAAGGAAGGTATCTTCATCAACCAGGAGAAATACACCAAGGATCTGCTCAGGAAATACAACATAGAAGGGAAATCCTCAGTCAAAGTACCTATGGGAACCTCTCTACGTATCGATGTCGACAGCGAAGGTCGAGAGGTCGATCAAACCTCTTATCGAGGTATCATCGGATCTCTTCTTTATTTAACTGCAAGTAGACCAGACATATCCTTTGCAGTAGGTGTATGTGCTAGATTTCAGGCAAGTCCTAAGGAAAGTCACCTAAATGCATCCAAAAAGATTCTTAGATATCTAAAGGGTACGCAGAGTGTTGGGCTCTGGTATTCGAAAGGTGGATCTTTCGAACTTATGGGTTATTCAGATGCGGACTTTGCCGGCTGTAAGATAGATCGAAAAAGCACATCAGGGACATGTCAGTTTCTAGGTGGAAGACTTGTCTCATGGTTTAGCAAGAAACAACATTCGATAGCTACAAGCACTGCTGAGGCAGAATATGTAGCAGCTGGAAGTTGTTGTGCTCAGATCTTATGGATGAAGCAACAGCTAATGGATTATGGTGTTGAGTGTAAGGAGGTTAAAATTATGTGTGACAATACAAGTGCTATTGCCATCACCCACAACCCAGTGTTACACTCCAGAACAAAGCATATTGATATTAAGTATCACTTCATCCGAGACCACGTTGAGAAAAAGGACATCACCTTGGAATATGTTGCAACGGAGGAGCAACTAGTAGATATCTTCACAAAAGCGTTATGTGAAAATAGATTCTCTCAACTAAGGTTAGAATTGGGAATGATAGAGTTGGGTTGAATGGTCAAATCTTATCTTCTTGTATTTAGTGCCATGAACTGTTTCGCATGTGAGGGGCGGTTTCATCAACTTTATGGCAGCTTTGGAGTTACACAAGCATTGAATGGTCATTCATATTGCATCCCGTGACTCAACAGTGGTAATCCTATTGGGCTATAAATAAGAGGGTTTCTTTCAGAAGTTCATACCATCAACTTCCCATGGAGAAGAAGAAAGGAAAAGATGATGTTCCATTCTTTNTGGTAACCCTATTGGGCTATAAATAAGAGGGTTTCTTTCAGAAGTTCATACCATCAACTTCCCATGGAGAAAAAGAAAGGAAAAGATGATGTTCCATTCTTTTATAGAGGAAAGAAACCGGCAGTCAAGTCCAAAGATTTTCAAGGAGAAAACTATCCAGAATCAACGAAGGGTGAACAGATTACGGAGCTTCCTGATAATCCAAGCAAGAATCCTATTCCCATCCAAGGTGAATGGATCCCCAAATACGAGGAGATCCACAACGATGGGATACTGGAATCAGGAGAAGAGTCCTGCACAAGAGGGACTCCTACTGCTGCACATTCTGGAAAAGGGCCTTCCTCAACCAAATGGAGAACCAAGGGAAACAGAGAGGAAGACCAGATGGGACTTTCTGAGGTCTGCAGCAGCCAAAGGGATGATCATACCTAATCCAAAGACATTAAGAGGATTAGCGATGAAGATGGTCACTCCCAACTATAGTAAACAGCTCCGGAGAGAAGAATAAGAAAAGGGAATAGCCACCCCCAGTTCTGTTATTAGACAAATAGGACTTTAGATGGCTAGTTCCCGCCTTAACGATAGATTCCTATTAGGCTGACCAAGGCCAAACAAAAGTTTCTAGGGAATTTAATAGGATATTGATTCATATGTAATGTATCTGGAAATCACTAAATGAACTTAAGGATATGTTCCAAGTGATATCTTTTAAATGAATCAAACTTGTTTCTCTCGCAATCTGTGTTCGAAAGGTAGTTCGAGAGGTCACCCGATCAGTTTGTCTACAAACATTATGTCTCGAAGAAGGGTAGTTCGAGAGGTCACTTCGAAAGGTAACAAACTGATATCTCTGAAAGGAGGAATAAGGAGGGTTAGGGATCAAAGGGAAGATCCCTAACCAGATCAAGATGGAGGAATAAGGAGGGTTAGGGATCAATCACTCAGGGGGAAGATCCCTAACCAGATCACGACGGAAGAATAAGGAGGTTTAGGGATCAANGAAAGGAGGAATAAGGAGGGTTAGGGATCAAAGGGAAGATCCCTAACCAGATCAAGATGGAGGAATAAGGAGGGTTAGGGATCAATCACTCAGGGGGAAGATCCTTAACCAGATCAAGACGGAAGAATAAGGAGGTTTAGGGATCAATCACTCAGGGGGAAGATCCTTAAACTCATGAGGAAGATCATTCACCTTCGAAAGGTGAATTTGATAAGCTCAACGGATATATGAGGTGGAACGGCTATCTTTGGACATAAATGCTAGCCACGTGGTCATCGGTTACTGACGGTTTTTCGCACTTAAGGGCATTATCTTGATTAGTGGGAGCATGTTTTTTTTTAAAATATCAATACTCCACTGTCTCAAAGCTTAAACCGTTCTATACTTTACCTAAATACCCTTACCAAAATACCTTATAAGCTGACCGTTATCAGNCAAAAGTTCACCTTCCTCCTCAAGAAGGAAAAATGAGAGATATCCATCCAGAAGGACGGAGGAGGAAAATCAGGGTCTATGCTACAACTGTAGAAGACCGGGACATTTCAAGGCCGAATGCCCTTACCCACTAGTAAGCAAGCATCAGGGCCAAGAAGGCAAGGATTCCAAGAGAATAGAGGAATCCAGGGAAAAGCCAACACAAGGTGGCTTCAAAGGATCATCAAAGACGTATNACCCATATATCCAACCCGAATCCGCCTAATATAAAAGCAAAATCCTTCTTCTTTACCCGGATTCATACTCAAAACCATATACCCAAAATCCCCAAATCTTTAGACGCTGTACACATTCCCTCCAAAACACACAAACTTTCTTCAATGGCGTCTGAATCATCATCTTCTTCATCTTCATCTTCATCCTCCAGTGCATACCAGAGAGAGCTAGACCACATACGCTCTCAGATTAAACAAGTCAAGGCGGGAAGCATCCTTGACAAAGATGGCTTCATCACCCACTCGCCAAATCCAACAATGGCGGAGAGAGTCCTGAAGAAATTTGAGAAGGCAGGACTAATGCGGTACATGACGCATGACTACCGAACCATTCATGACCTCGACTACACAGAATGGTTCGCTCATGCCAAGGTCACGAAGGGCAAGATTGAAAGCCGCTTCAACGAAATAGCCATAACAATCTCGGTGGGTGATTTACGAGCAGCATTCGACTTTGCTACGTCGGAGGAGGCAGTCAAGCACCTATCGGACTACAACATGGATAAGCAGGAGTTTTGGGACAAAATCCGATTGGAGACTGCACCACCCAGAGCATCCTCTGCCCTCCGCAGATTTCATTTGAAGGAGAGGTTTGCCCTAGCCGCCGAGCTCATCATAAAATTCATCCTCGGCAAGGTGTCCGGAACAGACGAAGTCAATCTGGACACTCTGAAAATCCTCCACGCCATCTGGAACAACAACAAGTTGGACTGGGCTCACATCATCTTCGACTGCCTCAAACACCAAGTGCAGAGCTCAGTTTCCAACACCGACCTGACAATCTACAAAAAGGTTGGTTTTGGCTTTGTTGTTCAATTTCTATTGAGACTGAAGGGCTTCGAACTGAGGGAAGGGCGAGAGGTTCATCGGAATACCTATATGGGTAGAACGAAACCTCAAGCTAAGGCAAAAGGTGCCAAGGATGCATCTTCACCCTCAAAGCCTAAGGGAAGGGGCAAAAGGAAAGCCCCAGCTAAGGAGAAGGGCTCTGANTTCATCCTCGGCAAGGTGTCCGGAACAGACGAAGTCAATCTGGACACTCTGAAAATCCTCCACGCCATCTGGAACAACAACAAGTTGGACTGGGCTCACATCATCTTCGACTGCCTCAAACACCAAGTGCAGAGCTCAGTTTCCAACTCCGACCTGACAATCTACAAAAAGGTTGGTTTTGGCTTTGTTGTTCAATTTCTATTGAGACTGAAGGGCTTCGAACTGAGGGAAGGGCGAGAGGTTCATCGGAATACCTATATGGGTAGAACGAAACCTCAAGCTAAGGCAAAAGGTGCTAAGGATGCATCTTCACCCTCAAAGCCTAAGGGAAGGGGCAAAAGGAAAGCCCCAGCTAAGGAGAAGGGCTCTGATGACGAGCTTTTGGACATCCTAGTCAATAGAGTTGAATTGAAAAGAAAGGCCAAGAGGACCAAGACTGCTGCTGTCACCCAGGTTCGAGAGGTGACACCATCCGCTATACAAGTACCATTTGAGGACAGGGCACAAGCCCAGGGGGAACCTCAGGCTACACTGGCCACTGAGGTTGAGAGAGTGCCCCCTACCAAGTCCCTGTCAGGAACTTTAAGTGTTGATATACTTGCTGTTGATGGTGCTGAGGATGTTGATGAATCTGTTGGTTTGCCTCAAGAGGAGGCTCGAGAAGTTGAAGGTACTGGGATCAGTGATCCAGTACAGGGTATTGTTGAGGAACCACGACAGGTGGTTCGAGAGGTAGATATTCCAGCAGCTGAAGATCTAGACTGTGTGGTGGCTGCTGATGGTCAGGGCACTGTGGTCAGGAACCCAGTGCAAGCTTTTCTGAATGATGGGTTGACACATGATCTCTCGGTTGTTCGAGAGATAACTGAACAAGCTGTGGAGTGTGCATCAGCAACAGAAATCCTACCTGCTGACTCTGATGAGCTGAATGCTGAAATCACATCTCGATTGAATCAAAGTGTTGAGAATGTATCGAGTTTGGACGACTTCTCCAGAGTACTTCGCTGGATCAACTGGAGAACAGGTCCCTTTGATCAATTGATCTCAAGAGCAGCAGAGATGGAGGCTGAGGAACGATTTGCACTAAACTGGTTAGATCTCACTGAAATCCCAGCCGACGAGCTTCAAAACCGTGCCCATGAGATGCAAGTAATCAGGAGTAATCTTGGTCGATCTGACAAAGGAAAGGGCATAGCTGTTGATGCACAAGAAGATGAAGCCGAGCCTGAAGAAGATCCTGAACTAGATGCTCAATTTCGAGAGGATATCAGGCTTGCCACAGCAATATCCTTGGGACAAAGTGTAGAACACACGAGAGGTCCAGGAGAGACCTCTGGGGTTGCTCGAGATGATGCTGACACTCCTACTCCAACTGCAGCAATCCCCTTGTCCCAAGTGAGTGAATCTGCTCTAGAAGACCAGGTAGCTTCGAGAGGTGAATCCGAGACCTCTGAAGCACATGAGGTGGCACCTAACTCTGTCTTACTACTGCCACCACCTGAGTCCACACCCTCGAATGCAACAGATGAAGCTCAGACAGTTCGAGAGGGTGAAATTTTGTTGCTCCAACTCCCAGGCTTTCCCATCGATATGGTTAATAGAGAAAGGTGGAGTGCACCAGTTGCTCCTGAAATAATAGATATTCCAGATTCACCAGNAGATGAAGCTCAGACAGTTCGAGAGGGTGAAATTTTGTTGCTCCAACTCCCAGGCTTTCCCATCGATATGGTTAATAGGGAAAGGTGGAGTGCACCAGTTGCTCCTGAGATAATAGATATTCCAGATTCACCAGAGCATACTGAAGTGCAAACAAGTGAGCAACAAGAGCAGAATGAGGAGAACCCTGCTGGTTCGAGAGTTGAGGTTCAAGAAGGTGGAAACCGGGAAGCACCTGCCGATGAATCAACTCCTCCAGTAGATGATCACGTTCCCAGCACTGGTTCGAGAGGTAGTGTTGAGGGGGAACCTCAATCAGATGGAAACCGGGAAGCATCTGATGCAGAGACTCCCGCCTTGGCCAATCCTACCTTACCAGCAGCTGAAGCTGAGGCTCCAGGTTCGAGAGGTGAAGAGCAAGAAGTGATCCATCCCTCAGGTGGAAACCGGGAAGCACCTGATATGGAGCTACCTTCGAGCTCTGATCCCAGTGTCCCTGCTGAACCTCAGGAAGTCAGTCGAGAGGTGGAATCACGAATGCAAGTCATGGGTGGAAATCTGGAAGCACCCAAGTCCCCTCCGACTAGAGGTACCACTCAATCTTCTTCTCCTTCTTCTTCTGACTTTGATCAACAGGCTGAACGAGCTTTCATTGGCGAGATGCGTCAATTCATGGCTGATCAATCTCAGAGGATGGCTCAACNAAGCACCCAAGTCCCCTCCGACTAGAGGTACCACTCAATCTTCTTCTCCTTCTTCTTCTGACTTTGATCAACAGGCTGAACGAGCTTTCATTGGCGAGGTGCGTCAATTCATGGCTGATCAATCTCAGAGGATGGCTCAACTTGAGCATGTACTTGCTGTTGTTCGAAACGCTG
>NC_044918.1:30955821-30958863 GCF_003576645.1 Ipomoea triloba
ATTAGGTCTTAAAAATGTCAATTTAGTTTATCAAGGCATAATTACCTATTAGTGACCTGTAATACCAGGTAAATATAAATGTCACTTTTTTTTTCATGAAATGTATCAAATAGGCTATCAAACTTTCTCTTTAAAGTCAATTAGACCTCAAACTTTTTAAAGTGTTAATAAGGTACTTAAACAAGTCAATTTATTAATCAAAACATAATTACCTGTTAGTCACCTGTAATACCAGGTAAGTATAAATGTCACATTTTTTTCACAAAATGTATCAAATTGGCTATCAAACTTTTTAAAGTAGCAATTAGGTCTTAAAAATGTCAATTTAGTTTATCAAGGCATAATTACCTATTAGTGACCTGTAATACCAGGTAAGTATAAATGTCACATTTTTTTCACAAAATGTATCAAATTGGCTATCAAACTTTTTAAAGTTGCAATTATGTCTTAAAAATGTCAATCTAGTTTATGAACGCATAATTACCTGTTAGTGACCTGTAATAGCAGGTAAATATAAATGTCACTTTTTTTTCATAAAATCTATCAAATATGCTATCAAACTTTTTAAAGTTGCAATTATGTCTTAAAAATGTCAATCTAGGTTATCAAGGCATAATTACCTGTTAGTGATCTGTAATATCAAGTAAACATAAATGTCACTTCTTTTTTTCTTTAAATGTATCAAATTGGCTATCAAATTTTCTCTGTAAAGTCAGTTAGACCCTCAAACTTTTTAATGTTGCAATTAGATACTTAAAAATATCAATTTAGTTAATCAATGCATAATTACTTGTTAGTAACCTGTAATACCATGTAAATATAAATGTCACTTTTTTTTTAATAAAATCTATCAAATAGGCTATCAAACTTTTTAAAGTTGCAATTAGGTACTTAAACATGTCAATTTAGTTTATCAAGGCATAATTACCTGTTAGTGATCTGTAATATCAAGTAAACATAAATGTCACTTTTTTTTCATAAAATCTATCAAATAGGCTATCAAACTTTTTAAAGTTGCAATTAGGTACTTAAACATGTCAATTTAGTTTATCAAGGCATAATTACCTGTTAGTGATCTGTAATATCAAGTAAACATAAATGTCACTTTTTTTTCATAAAATCTATCAAATAGGCTATCAAACTTTTTAAAGTTGCAATTAGGTACTTAAACATGTCAATTTAGTTTATCAAGGCATAAGTACCTGTTAGTGACCTGTAATACCAGGTAAATATAAATGTCTCTTTTTTTTTTTTGCATAAAATGTATCAAATAAGCTATCAAACTTTCTCTTTAAAGTCAATTTGACCATCAAACTTTTTAAAGTTGCAATTAGGTACTTAAACATGTCAATTTAGTAATCAAAGCATAATTACCTGTCAGTGACTTACAATCCCAGATAATATACATGTCACTTTTTTTTTTCATAAAATGTTTCAAATAAATATACATGTCACTTTTTTTTTTCATAAAATGTTTCAAATAGGCTAACATGTCACTTTTTTTTTTCATAAAATGTTTCAAATAGGCTATCAAACTTTTTAAAGTTGCAATAAAATGTTTCAAATAGGCTATCAAACTTTTTAAAGTTGCAATTAGGTACTTAAACATGTCAATTTAGTTTATCAAAGCATAATTAACTGTTAGTGTCCTGTAATATCAGGTAAACATAAATGTCACTTTTTTTTTTCATAAAATGTATCAAACAGGCTATCAAATTTTCTCTTTAAAGTCAGTTAGACACTCAAACTTTTTAATGTTGCAATTAGATACTTAAAAATGTCAATTTAGTTAATCAATGCATAATTACTTGTTAGTGACCTGTAATAGCAGGTAAATATAAATGTAACTTTTTTTTTTCATAAAATCTATCAAATAGGCTATCAAACTTTTTAAAGTTGCAATTAGGTACTTAAACATGTCAATTTAGTTTATCAAAGCATAATTAACTGTTAGTGACCTGTAATATCAAGTAAACATAAATGTCACTTTTTTTTTTCATAAAATGTTTCAAATAGGCTATCAAACTTTTTAAAGTAGCAATTAGGTCTTAAAAATGTCAATTTAGTTTATCAAAGCATAATTACCTATTAGTGACCTGTAATACCAGGTAATATAAATGTCACTTTTTTTTTCATGAAATGTATCAAATAGGCTATCAAACTTTCTTTTTAAAGTCAATCAGACAATCAAACTTTTTAAAGTGTTAATTAGGAACTTAAACAAGTCAATTTAGTAATCAAAACATAATTATCTGTTAGTCACCTGTAATACCAGGTAAGTATAAATGTCACATTTTTTTCACAAAATGTATCAAATTGGCTATCAAACTTTTTAAAGTTGCAATTATGTCTTAAAAATGTCAATCTAGTTTATCAACGCATAATTACCTGTTAGTGACCTGTAATAGCAGGTAAATATAAATGTCACTTTTTTTTCATAAAATCTATCAAATAGGCTATCAAACTTTTTAAAGTTGCAATTAGGTCTTAAAAATGTCAATTTAGTTTATCAAGGCATAATTACCTGTTAGTGACCTGTAATACCATGTAAATATAAATGCCTCTTTTTTTTTTTTTGCATAAAATGTATCAAATAAGCTATCAAACTTGCTCTTTAAATTCAATTTGACCATCAAACTTTTTAAAGTTGCAATTAGGTACTTAAACATCTCAATTTAGTAATCAAGGCATAATTACCTGTCAGTGACTTACAATCCCAGGTAAATATACATGTCACTTTTTTTTTCATAAAATGTTTCAAATAGGCTATCAAACTTTTTAAAGTTGCAATTAGGTACTTAAACATGTCAATTTAGTTTATCAAGGCATAATTAACTGTTAGTGACCTGTAATATCAGGTAAACATAAATGTCACTTTTTTTTTCATAAAATGTTTCAAACAGGCTATCAAACTTTCTCTTTAAAGTCAATTAGACACTCAAACTTTTTAATGTTTCAATTAGATACTTAAAAATGTCAATTTAGTTAATCAAGGCATAATTACCTGTTAGTGACCTGTAATAGCAGGTAAATATAAATGTA
>NC_044918.1:30959292-30967216 GCF_003576645.1 Ipomoea triloba
TAATCAAGGCATAATTACCTGTCAGTGACTTACAATCCCAGGTAAATATACATGTCACTTTTTTTTTCATAAAATGTTTCAAATAGGCTATCAAACTTTTTAAAGTTGCAATTAGGTACTTAAACATGTCAATTTAGTTTATCAAGGCATAATTAACTGTTAGTGACCTGTAATATCAGGTAAACATAAATGTCACTTTTTTTTTCATAAAATGTTTCAAACAGGCTATCAAACTTTCTCTTTAAAGTCAATTAGACACTCAAACTTTTTAATGTTTCAATTAGATACTTAAAAATGTCAATTTAGTTAATCAAGGCATAATTACCTGTTAGTGACCTGTAATAGCAGGTAAATATAAATGTATCTTTTTTTTTTTCATAAAATCTATCAAATAGGCTATCAAACTTTTTAAAGTAGCAATTAGGTCTTAAAAATGTCAATTTAGTTTATCAAGGCATAATTACCTGTTAGTGACCCGTAATAGCAGGTAAATATAAATGTATCTTTTTTTTTTTCATAAAATCTATCAAATAGGCTATCAAACTTTTTAAAGTTGCAATTAGATACATAAACATGTCAATTTAGTTATCAAGGCATAATTACCTGTTAGTGACCCGTAATAGCAGGTAAATATAAATGTATCTTTTTTTTTTTCATAAAATCTATCAAATAGGCTATCAAACTTTCTCTTTAAAGTCAATTAGACCCTCAAACTTTTTAAAGTGTTAATTAGGTACTTAAACAAGTCAATTTATTAATCAAAACATAATTACCTGTTAGTCACCTGTAATACCAGGTAAGTATAAATGTCACATTTTTTTCACAAAATGTATCAAATTGGCTATCAAATTTTCTCTGTAAAGTCAGTTAGACCCTCAAACTTTTTAAAGTTGCAATTATGTCTTAAAAATTTCAATCTAGGTTATCAAGGCATAATTACCTGTCAGTGACTTACAATCCCAGGTAAATATACATGTCACTTTTTTTTCATAAAATGTTTCAAATAGGCTATCAAACTTTCTCTTTAAAGTCAATTAGACCCTCAAACTTTTTAATGTTGCAATTAGATACTTAAAAATGTCAATCTAGTTTATCAACGCATAATTACCTGTTAGTGACCTGTAATAGCAGGTAAATATAAATGTCACTTTTTTTTCATAAAATCTATCAAATATGCTATCAAACTTTTTAAAGTTGCAATTATGTCTTAAAAATTTCAATCTAGGTTATCAAGGCATAATTACCTGTTAGTGATCTGTAATATCAAGTAAACATAAATGTCACTTCTTTTTTTCTTTAAATGTATCAAATTGGCTATCAAATTTTCTCTGTAAAGTCAGTTAGACCCTCAAACTTTTTAATGTTGCAATTAGATACTTAAAAATATCAATTTAGTTAATCAATGCATAATTACTTGTTAGTCACCTGTAATACCAGGTAAGTATAAATGTCACATTTTTTTCACAAAATGTATCAAATTGGCTATCAAACTTTTTAAAGTTGCAATTATGTCTTAAAAATGTCAATCTAGTTTATCAACGCATAATTACCTGTTAGTGACCTGTAATAGCAGGTAAATATAAATGTCACTTTTTTTTTCATAAAATCTATCAAATAGGCTATCAAACTTTTTAAAGTTGCAATTATGTCTTAAAAATGTCAATCTAGTTTATCAAGGCATAATTACCTGTTAGTGTCCTGTAATACCAGGTAAATATAAATGTCACTTTTTTTTTCATAAAATGTATCAAATAGGCTATCAAACTTTCTCTTTAAAGTGAATTAGACCCTCAAACTTTGTAAAGTTGTAATTAGGTACTTAAACTTGTCAATTTAGTAATCAAGGCATAATTAACTGTTAGTCACCTGTAATACCAGGTAAGTATAAATGTTTCTTTTTTTTTCACAAAATGTATCAAATTGGCTATTAAACTTTTTAAAGTTGCAATTATGTCTTAAAAATGTCAATCTAGTTTATCAAGGTATAATTACCTGTTAGTTACCTGTAATACCAGGTAAATTTAAATGTCACTTTTTTTTTTATAAAATGTATCAAATAGGCTATTAAACTTTATCTTTAAAGTCAATTAGACTCTAATACTTTTTAAAGTTACAATTAGGTACTTAAAAATGTCAGTTTAGTTTATCAAGACATAATTACCTGTTACTGACCTGTAATAGCAGGTAAATATAAATGTCACTTTTTTTTTCATAAAATGTATCAAATAGGCTATCAAACTTTTTAAAGTTGCAATTACGTCTTAAAAATGTCAATTTAATTTATCAAGGCATAATTACCTGTTAGTGACCTCTAATATCAGGTAACATAAATGTCACTTTTTTTTTTCATAAAATCTATCAAATAGGCTATCAAACTTTTTAAAGTAGCAATTAGGTCTTAAAAATGTCAATTTAGTTTATCAAGGCATAATTACCTATTAGTGACCTGTAATACCAGGTAAATATAAATGTCACTTTTTTTTCATGAAATGTATCAAATAGGCTATCAAACTTTCTCTTTAAAGTCAATTAGACCCTCAAACTTTTTAAAGTGTTAATTAGGTACTTAAACAAGTCAATTTAGTAATCAAAACATAATTACCTGTTAGTCACCTGTAATACCAGGTAAGTATAAATGTCACATTTTTTTCACAAAATGTATCAAATTGGCTATCAAACTTTTTAAAGTTGCAATTATGTCTTAAAAATGTCAATCTAGTTTATCAAAGCATAATTACCTGTTAGTGACCTGTAATAGCAGGTAAATATAAATGTCACTTTTTTTTTTCATAAAATCTATCAAATAGGCTATCACACTTTTTAAAGTTGCAATTATGTCTTAAAAATGTCAATCAGTTTATCAAGGCATAATTACCTGTTAGTGTCCTGTAATACCAGGTAAATATAAATGTCACTTTTTTTTTCATAAAATGTATCAAATAGGCTATCAAACTTTCTCTTTAAAGTGAATTAGACTCTCAAACTTTTTAAAGTTGTAATTAGGTACTTAAACTTGTCAATTTAGTAATCAAGGCATAATTACCTATTAGTCACCTGTAATACCAGGTAAGTATAAATGTCTCTTTTTTTTTCACAAAATGTATCAAATTGGCTATTAAACTTTATCTTTAAAGTCAATTAGACTCTAATACTTTTTAAAGTTACAATTAGGTACTTAAAAATGTCAGTTTAGTTTATCAAGACATAATTACCTGTTACTGACCTGTAATAGCAGGTAAATTTAAATGTCACTTTTTTTTCATAAAATGTATCAAATAGGCTATCAAACTTTTTAAAGTTGCAATTAGGTCTTAAAAATGTCAATTTAATTTATCAAGGCATAATTACCTGTTAGTGACCTGAAATAGCAGGTAAATATAAATGTCACTTTTTTTTTTCATAAAATGTATCAAATAGGCTATCAAACTTTTTAAAGTTGCAATTAGGTACTTAATAATGTCAATTTAATTTATCAAGGCACAATTACCTGTTAGTGACCTGTAATACCAGGTAATATAAATGTCACTTTTTTTTCAAATTAAAATCTATCAAATAGGCTATCAAACTTTTTAAAGTTGCAATTAGATACTTAAAAATATCAATTTAGTTTATCAAGGCATAATTACCTGTTAGTGACCTGTAATACCAGGTAAATATAAATGTCACTTTTTTTTTTTCATAAAATGTATCAAATAGGATATCAAACTTTCTCTTTAAAGTGAATTAGACCCTCAAACTTTTTAAAGTGTTAATTAGTTACTTAAACAAGTCAATTTATTAATCAAAGCATAATTACTTGTTAGTCACCTGTAATACCACATAAGTATAAATGTCACTTTTTTTTCACAAAATTTATCAAATTGGCTATTAAACTTTTTAAAGTTGCAATTATGTCTTAAAAATGTCAATCTTGTTTATCAAGGCACAATTACCTGTTAGTGACCTGTAATACAAGGTAAATTTAAATGTCACTTTTTTTTTTTCATAAAATGTATCAAATAGGCTATCAAACTTTTTAAAGTAGCAATTAGGTCTTAAAAATGTCAATTTAGTTTATCAAGGCATAATTACCTATTAGTGACCTGTAATACCCGGTAAATATAAATGTCACTTTTTTTTTTCATGAAATGTATCAAATAGGCTATTAAACTTTATCTTTAAAGTCAATTAGACTCTAATACTTTTTAAAGTTACAATTAGGTACTTAAACATGTCAATTTAGTTTATCAAGGCATAATTAACTGTTAGTGACCTGTAATATCAGGTAACATAAATGTCACTTTTTTTTTTCATAAAATCTATCAAATAGGCTATCAAACTTTTTAAAGTAGCAATTAGGTCTTAAAAATGTCAATTTAGTTTATCAAGGCATAATTACCTATTAGTGACCTGTAATACCAGGTAAATATAAATGTCACTTTTTTTTTTCATGAAATGTATCAAATAGGCTATCAAACTTTCTCTTTAAAGTCAATTAGACCCTCAAACTTTTTAAAGTGTTAATTAGGTACTTAAACAAGTCAATTTAGTAATCAAAACATAATTACCTGTTAGTCACCTGTAATACCAGGTAAGTATAAATGTCACATTTTTTTCACAAAATGTATCAAATTGGCTATCAAACTTTTTAAAGTTGCAATTATGTCTTAAAAATGTCAATCTAGTTTATCAAAGCATAATTACCTGTTAGTGACCTGTAATAGCAGGTAAATATAAATGTCACTTTTTTTTCATAAAATCTATCAAATACGCTATCAAACTTTTTAAAGTTGCAATTATGTCTTAAAAATGTGCTATCAAACTTTTTAAAGTTGCAATTATGTCTTAAAAATGTCAATCTAGTTTATCAAGGCATAATTACCTGTTAGTGTCCTGTAATACCAGGTAAATATAAATGTCACTTTTTTTTTCATAAAATAATACCAGGTAAATATAAATGTCACTTTTTTTTTCATAAAATGTATCAAATAGGCTATCAAACTTTCTCTTTAAAGTGAATTAGACCCTCAAACTTTTTAAAGTTGTAATTAGGTACTTAAACTTGTCAATTTAGTAATCAAGGCATAATTACCTGTTAGTCACCTGTAATACCATGTAAGTATAAATGTCTCTTTTTTTTTTCACAAAATGTATCAAATTGGCTATTAAACTTTATCTTTAAAGTCAATTAGACTCTAATACTTTTTAAAAATGTCAGTTTAGTTTATCAAGACATAATTACCTGTTACTGACCTGTAATAGCAGGTAAATTTAAATGTCACTTTTTTTTCATAAAATGTATCAAATAGGCTATCAAACTTTTTAAAGTTGCAATTAGGTCTTAAAAATGTCAATTTAATTTATCAAGGCATAATTACCTGTTAGTGACCTGAAATAGCAGGTAAATATAAATGTCACTTTTGTTTTTCATAAAATCTATCAAATAGGCTATCAAACTTTTAAAAGTTGTAATTAGGTCTTTAAAATGTCAATTTAGTTTATCAAGGCATAATTATCTGTTAGTGACCTGTAATACCAGGTAAATATAAATGTCACTTTTTTTTTCATAAAATGTATCAAATAGGATATCAAACTTTCTTTTTTTTTCATAAAATGTATCAAATAGGATATCAAACTTTCTCTTTAAAGTGAAAAATGTATCAAATAGGATATCAAACTTTCTCTTTAAAGTGAATTAGACCCTCAAAAGGATATCAAACTTTCTCTTTAAAGTGAATTAGACCCTCAAACTTTTTAAAGTGTTAATTAGTTACTTAAACAAGTCAATTTATTAATCAAAGCATAGTCACCTGTAATACCACGCAAGTATAAATGTCACTTTTTTTTCACAAAATATATCAAATTGGCTATTAAACTTTTTAAAGTTGCAATTATGTCTTAAAAATGTCAATCTTGTTTATCAAGGCACAATTACCTGTTAGTGACCTGTAATACAAGGTAAAATTTAAATGTCACTTTTTTTTTTCATAAAATGTATCAAATAGGCTATTAAACTTTATCTTTAAAGTCAATTAGACTCTAATACTTTTTAAAGTTACAATTAGGTACTTAAAAATGTCAATTTAGTTTATCAAGACATAATTACCTGTTAGTGACCTGTAATAGCAGGTAATATAAATGTCACTTTTTTTTTCCTAAAATGTATCAAATAGGCTATCAAACTTTTTAAAGTTGCAATTAGGTATTTAAAAATGTCAATTTAATTCTTCAAGCATAATTACCTGTTAGTGACCTGTAATACCAGGTAAATTTAAATGTCACTTTTTTTTCATAAAATGTATCAAATAGGCTATTAAACTTTATCTTTAAAGTCAATTAGACTCTAAAACTTTTTAAAGTTACAATTAGGTATTTTAAACATGTCAATTTAGTTCATCAAGGCATAAATACCTGTTACTGATCTGTAATACCAGGTAAATTTAAATGTCACTTTTTTGTTAATAAAATCTATCAAATAGGCTATCAAACTTTTTAAAGTTGCAATTAGGTCTTAAAAATGTCAATTTAGTTTATCAAGGCATAATTACCTGTTAGTGACCTGTAATACCAGGTAAATATAAATGTCTCTTTTTTTTTTTTTTGCATAAAATGTATCAAATAAGCTATCAAACTTGCTCTTTAAATTCAATTTGACCATCAAACTTTTTAAAGTTGCAATTAGGTACTTAAACATCTCAATTTAGTAATCAAGGCATAATTACCTGTCAGTGACTTACAATTCCAGGTAAATATACATGTCACTTTTTTTTTTCATAAAATGTTNTTAGTAATCAAGGCATAATTACCTGTCAGTGACTTACAATCCCAGGTAAATATACATGTCACTTTTTTTTTTCATAAAATGTTTCAAATAGGCTATCAAACTTTTTAAAGTTGCAATTAGGTACTTAAACATGTCAATTTAGTTTATCAAAGCATAATTAACTGTTAGTGACCTGTAATATCAGGTAAACATAAATGTCACTTTTTTTTTTTTCATAAAATCTATCAAATAGGCTATCAAACTTTTTAAAGTAACAATTAGGTCTTAAAAATGTCAATTTAGTTTATCAAGGCATAATTACCTATTAGTGACCTGTAATACCAGGTAAATATAAATGTCACTTTTTTTTTTTTCATGAAATGTATCAAATAGGCTATCAAACTTTCTCTTTAAAGTCAATTAGACCCTCAAACTTTTTAATGTTGCAATTAGATACTTAAAAATGTCAATTTAGTTTATCAAGGCATAATTACCTATTAGTGACCTGTAATACCAGGTAAATATAAATGTCACTTTTTTTTTTTTCATGAAATGTATCAAATAGGCTATCAAACTTTCACTTTAAAGTCAATTAGACCCTCAAACTTTTTAAAGTGTTAATTAGGTACTTAAACAAGTCAATTTAGTAATCAAAACATAATTACCTGTTAGTCACCTGTAATACCAGGTAAGTATAAATGTCACATTTTTTTCACAAAATGTATCAAATTGGCTATCAAACTTTTTAAAGTTGCAATTATGTCTTAAAAATGTCAATCTAGTTTATCAACGCATAATTACCTGTTAGTGACCTGTAATAGCAGGTAAATATAAATGTCACTTTTTTTTCATAAAATATATCAAATAGGCTATCAAACTTTTTAAAGTTGCAATTATGTCTTAAAAATGTCAATCTAGTTTATCAAGGCATAATTACCTGTTAGTGCTTGCTTGGCTTTGAGCATGTACTTGCTGTGGTTCGCAATAGCTGCAATCCTGCTGATGGCCGGTGATCCCAAGGCCTCATGAGAACTTCTCGAACAGCAGTATGGGCTGAGATGCAGCACGAAAGGCCGATGAGAGCCGGTAGCTCGAGCAGAGCTGCAAGGTGAGAGCTGAATTAGCCGAGATGCGAGCAGAGCTCGAGCCTTCCAATATAGTGAACTTCGACAGGATGTGATG
>NC_044918.1:30990072-31017747 GCF_003576645.1 Ipomoea triloba
CAAACCATACTCACTGACCTGTCGCACCAAATGCCTGCCCAAATCCATGCACTCTTCGACGGTTTGTCCTCCTTACTTTCCCTCCGCTATGATGCCAACAAGGGGGAAAAGAAGACTCAGGGAGGGACTTCAACCAGCAAGAAGAGGGCGGCAAGTGAACCAGCTGGACCTCCTCCTCCTCCAAAAGTTCCAAAGTCAACAAGAAAACAAATGGAGGAAGCTGAAAGAGCAGATATGTTAAGGATCCAGCGTTCACTGGAAATAGGAGAAAGAAGAGAAGAAGACAAGGAAATCAGAAGAAAGAAACAAGAACAACAAACAGCCAAAGAGAAGAGAGACAAGCTACTCCTACAGAGCTACAAGGCAGGGACCAAAGAAGACTCAAACGAATATCTTCATGGAATCATAGTAAGTCTTCTTACCAAAACTGACTTAGCTCTTCATAGCGGTCTCACTCTTCCGGAATGCATCGAATGGTGGAGAGATGGGGTGATTGAAGGCAACTTCATAGGTGAAGCCTTTGTCAATTACCTTCACCTGGATATATCAAACGAATATCTAGAGCAGGTGAACTTTGAAGACCTCCACAAGACACGAGCAGCCATAAACGAGAAGAGGAAAGCGAATAAGCAGTAAGCTCTCGATGTCTACATGCATTCGAATTTGATGTTGTTCTTTATCTTCTTTCTTTTCTGCTAAAGCCCTGTAAAACACTCCTGTTATGATAATTTATATATCTTTTGTTGGGGTGTTGCGTGAGTTTGGTTATTCTTGCTTTAGTAGATCAGTTGTCAAACTTACCATATGCGCTGAAAATAAAATCAATGCTTTTTCTTTTTCAAATCAGCCATATAAGTAAGTATAAGTGTTGGCATCATCAAAAAGGGGGAAATTGTTAGGAACATCATGTAATAGGTTTTGATGATACCAACTGTTAAGTAAGAATCCCCAAGTCTCGATACATAGGCAAAACAATGTAAGTTCGATAAGTAAACTAAGAGCGAAAATACAACCGGGTAATTTGAGCTCAACTCGGGAAATATTTAAGCTTAAGGTAAACTTGTTTGAACAACTTAGAAGTTTTCGTGTTGTAAGCAAACAGATAGATCAGAAGCAGGCACGAGACAACTCTGGAGGAATAAGGGTCTACGAGACATCAACTAAGTCTCGAGACACAAGCCAAGTTCGAGAGGTAAGGACCTCTCGATATACCTATCGAGTTCGAGACGTAAAGAATATTCGAGAGATAGACCTCTCGATACATGGGATTGAAACATCAAGTGGTCGAGACATCTTTTATGGTCTCGATAAACCGGCACTTCTCCAAGAGGCTGAATGTTAGTCAACATGTGCAGACAAAATACTCTAAGTTTGGAGAAGAAGAATATCATGGAGATAAAATATTGAAGAGGTGCTGAGCGGGAGGTTTCAAAATGGACGGAAGTGGATGACACGTCAGACCTCCACCACAAACGGTCAAGAAGTGCACCAATCCTGAAGTGGTCAGATTCCCCAAACAAGGAATGATGGGAACATAAAAAGAGTAACTTTATCCAAAAGAAGCAAGTGAAGCATGAACTCAAGAAAGTGGAATATGGAATATTCACTACAAAACAAAAGGCTCAAGTTACAAGACCACTACTCCATGAAAAATGCTGAAATTGTGCAAAGACCCATGTTCGGCGTGGGAGACCAATTTCAAACGGAATAGTTTTCCCTCCAACGGAACTATTCTTCTACTCTCATATATAAGGACGTAAAGACACAGAAGAAACGGGGGTTGTGAAAGAGGTCAAGAGGTTAACAAGAGGTGTCTGATAAAAACGTTCCAGTGCAAAGTGCTTAACTTGGAATATCATCCTGATATTCAATACAGCGAGAGAACACATCTTAGTGTTCGAAGAGAGTTACAAAGCTAAACTGTCATACATCCAGAAGGTGACCAAAGCTGCTCTACATCAAAGTTGATTCAACGATAGCTTGTGGTCAGATTGGAGATTGTTACATTCAACTGTGACTATCAACAACGTCTTGCTTTGGATTAAGCAAGGGAGGTGGAGTATCCTGGCTGCTGTCCGAGCGAAAGAAACCTGAGGCTTGACGCGGGCTTGGTGATCAAAGGTCAAGTGCTCGAGAGGTGGAGTAACTGGAAGCGGGGAGAAAAACCTGAGGAGAGGCGGAGTAACCTGGCTGCTGTCCGAGCGAAAGAAACCTGAGGCTTGACGCGGGCTTGGTGATCAAAGGTCAAGTGCTCGAGAGGTGGAGTAACTGGAAGCGGGGAGAAAAACCTGAGGAGAGGCGGAGTAACCTGGCTGCTGTCCGAGCGAAAGAAACCTGAGGCTTGACGCGGGCTTGGTGATCAAAGGTCAAGTGCTCGAGAGGTGGAGTAACTGGAAGCGGGGCGAAAAACCTGAGGCTTGAGGCGGGCTTGGTGATCAAAGCTCAAGCGCTCGTTATTGTACTAGAAAGGGAAGTTTTTAGTGCAATCCTTCCAGGGAGTTTCTGGAAGAAGAGTGGAAGTAGGCGGGTTGGCCGAACCACTTAAAAATCTCTCTTGCATTTACTTTCTGTTTTTATCTCTCGCTAACTTCTCGATTGCACTGCATATAATCACACCTCTCGAACTAACCCAAACTCGTGCTAACCAAAAAGGGGATAATATTTCCGCTGCGCATAAAACTTTGTCTTCACCTCGTGAGGTATCGAACCTAAGCATCCTAAGTTCAATACACACGAGAGGTCGAAAAGATTTGCAAAATCTTATACAAGTCTATTCACCCCCCCCTCTAGACTTGTACCCCATCCCCTTGGGACCAACAAATGTCACTTTTTTTTGCATAAAATGTATCAAATAGACTATCAAACTTTCTCTTTAAACTCAATTAGAACCTCATACTTTTTAAAGTGGCAATTAGGTACTTAAACATGTCAATTAAGTAATCAAGGCATAATTATCTGTTAGTGAACTGTAATAGCAGGTAAGTATAAATGTTACTTTTTCTTTTAATAAAATGTATCAAATAGGCTATCAAACTTTTTGAAGTTGCAATTAGGTCTTAAAAATGTCAATTTAGTTTATCAGGGCATAATTACCGGTTAGTAACATGTAATACCAGGTAAATATTAATGTCACTTTTTTTTGCATAAAATTTATCAAATAGGTTATCAAACTTTCTCTTTAACGCCAATTAGACCCTCAAACTTTTTAAAGTTGCAATTAGGTACTTAAACATGTCAATTTAGTAATCAAGGCATAATTACCTGTTAGTGACCTGTAATACCAGGTAAATATAAATTTCACTTTTTGTTTATAAAATGTATCAAATAGGCTATCAAACTTTTTAAAAGTGCAATTAGGTCTTAAAAATGTCAATTTAGTTTATCAAGGCATAATTACCTGCTAGTGACCTGTAATACCAGGTAAATATAAATGTCACTTTTTTTTGCATAAAATGTATCAAATAGACTATCAAACTTACTCTTTAAACACATTTAGAACCTCAAACTTTTTAAAGTGCAATTAGGTACTTAAACATGTCAATTTAGTAATCAAGGCATAATACATGTTAGTGACCTGTAATAGCAGGTAAATATAAATGTCACTTTTTTTTTCATAAAATCTATGAAATAGGCTATCAAACTTTTTAAAGTTGCAATTAGGTCTTAAAAATGTCAATTTAGTTTATTAAGGCATAATTACCTGTTAGTGACCTGTAATAGCAGTTATATATAAATGTCACTTTTTTTTCATAAAATGTATCAAATAGGCTATAAACTTTCTCTGTAAAGTCAATTAGACCCTCAAACTTTTTAAAGTTGCAATTAGATACTTAAACATGTCAATTTAGTTCATCAAAGCATATTTACCTGTTAGGGACCTGTAATAGCAGGTAATATAAATGTCACTTTTTTTTCCTTAAAATCTATCAAATAGGCTATAAACTTTCTCTGTAAAGTCAATTAGACCCTCAAACTTTTTAAAGTTGCAATTAGATACTTAAACATGTCAATTTAGTTCATCAAAGCATATTTACCTGTTAGTGACCTGTAATAGCAGGTAAATATAAATGTCACTTTTTTTTCCTTAAAATCTATCAAATAGGCTATCAAACTTTTTTTTAGTTGCAATTAGTACATAAAAATGTCAATTTAGTAATCAAGGCATAATTACCTGTTAGTAACCAACAATACCAGGTGAATATACATATCACTTTTTGTTTATAAAATGTATCAAATAGGCTATCAAACTTTTTAAAGTTGCAATTAAGTCTTTAAAATGTCAATTTAGTTTATCAAGGCATAATTACCTGTTAGTGACCTGTAATACCAAGTAAATATAAATGTCACTTTTTTTTGCATAAAATGTATCAAATAGACTATCAAACTTTCTCTTTAAACTCAATTAGAACCTCATACTTTTTAAAGTGGCAATTTGGTACTTAAACATGTCAATTTAGTAATCAAGGCATAATTACCTGTTAGTGACCTGTAAAACCAGGTAAATATAAATTTCACTTTTTGTTTATAAAATGTATCAAATAGGCTATCAAACTTTTTAAAAGTGCAATTAGGTCTTAAAAATGTCAATTTAGTTTATCAATGCATAATTACCTGTTAGTGACCTGTAATACCAAGTAAAATATAAATGTCACTTTTTTTTGCATAAAATGTATCAAATAAAATATAAATGTCACTTTTTTTTGCATAAAATGTATCAAATAGACTATAAATGTCACTTTTTTTTGCATAAAATGTATCAAATAGACTATCAAACTTTCTCTTTAAACTCAATTAGAACCTCATACTTTTATCAAACTTTCTCTTTAAACTCAATTAGAACCTCATACTTTTTAAAGTGGCAATTTGGTACTTAAACATGTCAATTTAGTAATCAAGGCATAATTATCTGTTAGTGAACTGTAATAGCAGGTAAGTATAAATGTTACTTTTTCTTTTAAAAAAATGTATCAAATAGGCTATCAAACTTTTTGAAGTTGCAATTAGGTCTTAAAAATGTCAATTTAGTTTATCAGGGCATAATTACCTGTTTGTAACATGTAATACCAGGTAAATATTAATGTCACTTTTTTTGCATAAAATTTATCAAATAGGCTATCAAACTTTCTCTTTAACGCCAATTAGACCCTCAAACTTTTTAAAGTTGCAATTAGGTACTTAAACATGTCAATTTAGTAATCAAGGCATAATTACTTGTTAGTGACCTGTAATACCAGGTAAATATAAATTTCACTTTTTGTTTATAAAATGTATCAAATAGGCTATCAAACTTTTTAAAAGTGCAATTAGGTCTTAAAAATGTCAATTTAGTTTATCAATGCATAATTACCTGTTAGTGACCTGTAATACCAAGTAAATATAAATGTCACTTTTTTTTTGCATAAAATGTATCAAATAGACTATCAAACTTTCTCTTTAAACTCAATTAGAACCTCATACTTTTTAAAGTGGCAATTAGGTACTTAAACATGTCAATTTAGAAATCAATGCATAATTACCTGTTAGTGACCTGTAATACCAGGTAAATATAAATTTCACTTTTTGTTTATAAAATGTATCAAATAGGCTATCAAACTTTTTAAAGTTGCAATTAGGTCTTAAAAATGTCAATTTAGTTTATCACGGCATAATTACCTGTTAGTGACCTGTAATACCAGGTAAATATAAATGGGCATAATTACCTGTTAGTGACCTGTAATACCAGGTAAATATAAATGTCACTTTTTTTTGCATAAAATGTATCAAATAGACTATCAAACTTTCTCTTTAAACTCAATTAGAACCTCATACTTTTTAAAGTGGCAATTAGGTACTTAAACATGTCAATTTAGTAATAAGGCATAATTACCTATAAGTGACCTGTAATAGCAGATAAATATAAATGTCACTTTTTTTTCATAAAATCTATCAAATAGGCTATCAAACTTTTTAAAGTTGCAATTAGGTCTTAAAAATGTCAATTTAATTTATCAAGGCATAATTACCTATTAGTGACCTGTAATACCAGGTAAATATAAATGTCACTTTTTTTTTTGTATAAAATGTATCAAATAGGCTATCAAACTTTATCTTTAAAGTCAATTAGACCTCAAACTTTTTAAAGTGGCAATTAGGTACTTAAACATGTCAATTTTGTAATCAAGGCATAATTACCTGTTAATGACCTGTAATAGCAGGTAATATAAATGTCACTTTTTTATTTTCATAAAGTGTATCAAATAGGCTATCAAACTTTTTAAAGTTGAAATTAGGTCTTAAAAATGTCAATTTAGTTTATCAAGGCATAATTAACCTTTAGTGACCTGTAATACCAGGTAAATATAAATGTCACTTTTTTTTCCTTAAAATCTATCAAATAGGCTATCAAACTTTTTATAGTTGCAATTAGTACATAAAAATGTCAATTTAGTAATCAAGGCATAATTACCTGTTAGTGACCTGTAAAACCAGGTAAATATAAATTTCACTTTTTGTTTATAAAATGTATCAAATAGGCTATCAAACTTTTTAAAAGTGCAATTAGGTCTTAAAAATGTCAATTTCGTTTATCAATGCATAATTACCTGTTAGTAACCTGTAATACCAAGTAAATATAAATGTCACATTTTTTTGCATAAAATGTATCAAATAGACTATCAAACTTTCTCTTTAAACTCAATTAGAACCTCATACTTTTTAAAGTGGCAATTAGGTACTTAAACATGTCAATTTAGTAATCAAGGCATAATTACCTGTTAGTGACCTGTAAAACCAGGTAAATATAAATTTCACTTTTTGTTTATAAAATGTATCAAATAGGCTATCAAACTTTTTGAAGTTGCAATTAGGTCTTAAAAATGTCAATTTAGTTTATCAGGGCATAATTACCTGTTAGTAACATGTAATACCAGATAAATATTAATGTCACTTTTTTTTGCATAAAATTTATCAAATAGGCTATCAAACTTTCTCTTTAACGCCAATTAGACTCTCAAACTGTTTAAAGTTGCAATTAGGTACTTAAACATGTCAATTTAGTAATCAAGGCATAATTACCTGTTAGTGACCTGTAATACCAGGTAAATATAAATTTCACTTTTTGTTTATAAAATGTATCAAATAGGCTATCAAACTTTTTAAAGTTGCAATTAGGTCTATCAAATAGGCTATCAAACTTTTTAAAGTTGCAATTAGGTCTTTCAAATAGGCTATCAAACTTTTTAAAGTTGCAATTAGGTCTTAAAAATGTCAATTTAGTTTATCAAGGCATAATTACCTGTTAGTGACCTGTAATACTAGGTAAATATAAATGGGCATAATTACCTGTTAGTGACCTGTAATACCAGGTAAATATAAATGTCACTTTTTTTTGCATAAAATGTATCAAATAGACTATCAAACTTTCTCTTTAAACTCAATTTGAACCTCATACTTTTTAAAGTGGCAATTAGATACTTAAACATGTCAATTTAGTAATAAGGCATAATTACCTATAAGTGACCTGTAATAGCAGATAAATATAAATGTCACTTTTTTTTCATAAAATCTATCAAATAGGCTATCAAACTTTCTCTTTAAACTCAATTAGAACCTCATACTTTTTAAAGTGGCAATTAGATACTTAAACATGTCAATTTAGTAATAAGGCATAATTACCTATAAGTGACCTGTAATAGCAGATAAATATAAATGTCACTTTTTTTTCATAAAATCTATCAAATAGGCTATCAAACTTTCTCTTTAAAGTCAATTAGACACTCAAACTTTTTAATGTTGCAATTAGATACTTAAAAATGTCAATTTAGTTTATCAAGGCATAATTAACCTTTAGTGACCTGTAATACCAGGTAAATATAAATGTCACTTTTTTTTTTTGCATAAAATGTATCAAATAGGCTATCAAACTTTCTCTTTAAAGTCAATTAGACCCTCAAACTTTTTAAAGAGGCAATTAGGTACTTAAACATGTCAATTTAGTAATTAAGGCATAATTACCTGTTAGTGAACTGTAATAGCAGGTAAATATAAATGTTACTTTTTTTTTTCATAAAATCTATCAAATAGGCTATCAAACTTTTTAAAGTTGCAATTAGGTCTTAAAAATGTCAATTTAGTTTATCAAGGCATAATTACCTGTTAGTGACATTTAATACCAGGTAAATATAAATGTCACTTTTTTTTTGCATAAAATGTATCAAATAGACTATCAAACTTTCTCTTTAAAGTCAATTAGACCCTCAACCTTTTTAAAGTTGCAATTAGGTACTTAAACATGTCAATTTAGTAATCAAGGCATAATTACTTGTTAGTGACCTGTAATACCAGGTAAATATAAATGTCACTTTTTTTTCATAAAATGTATCAAATAGGCTATCAAACTTTTTAAAG
Source organism: Ipomoea triloba (assembly GCF_003576645.1). NCBI lineage: Eukaryota > Viridiplantae > Streptophyta > Magnoliopsida > Solanales > Convolvulaceae > Ipomoea > Ipomoea triloba. The sequence continues at coordinate 30,998,458 of NC_044918.1, forward strand.
TTGCAATTAGGTACTTAAAAATGTCAATTTAGTTAATCAAGGCATAATTACCTCTTAGTGACCTGTAATACCAGGTAAATTTAAATGTCACTTTTTTTTTCATAAAATGTATCAAATAGGCTATTAAACTCTATCTTTAAAGTCAATTAGACTCTAAAACTTTTTAAAGTTACAATTAGGTACTTAAACATGTCAATTTAGTTCATCAAGGCATAATTACCTGTTAGTGGATGTGAGAGTACATGGATAGGATGAGCTTGGAAGTAATGGGCCAACCTTTTAGAGGCGGGGACCGCAGCGAATACAGTTTTTTCTACGGCGGTGTACTGTAGCTCTGCATCGTGTAAAGCTTTGCTCACATAGTAAATGGGACGCTGAGTCCCTCCTTCCTCTTTGACCAACACGGAGCTGATCGCACCCTGTGATATACCCAGGTATAAGAGTAAGGTTTCACCCGCCTCTGGTTTTCCAAGCAGTGGCGGGGGTAAAAAAAANTCAAATAGGCTATCAAACTTTTTAAAGTTGAAATTAGGTCTTAAAAATGTCAATTTAGTTTATCAAGGCATAATTAACCTTTAGTGACCTGTAATACCAGGTAAATATAAATGTCACTTTTTTTTTTTGCATAAAATGTATCAAATAGGCTATCAAACTTTCTCTTTAAAGTCAATTAGACCCTCAAACTTTTTAAAGAGGCAATTAGGTACTTAAACATGTCAATTTAGTAATTAAGGCATAATTACCTGTTAGTGAACTGTAATAGCAGGTAAATATAAATGTTACTTTTTTTTTTCATAAAATCTATCAAATAGGCTATCAAACTTTTTAAAGTTGCAATTAGGTCTTAAAAATGTCAATTTAGTTTATCAAGGCATAATTACCTGTTAGTGACATTTAATACCAGGTAAATATAAATGTCACTTTTTTTTTGCATAAAATGTATCAAATAGACTATCAAACTTTCTCTTTAAAGTCAATTAGACCCTCAACCTTTTTAAAGTTGCAATTAGGTACTTAAACATGTCAATTTAGTAATCAAGGCATAATTACTTGTTAGTGACCTGTAATACCAGGTAAATATAAATGTCACTTTTTTTTCATAAAATGTATCAAATAGGCTATCAAACTTTTTAAAGTTGCAATTAGGTACTTAAAAATGTCAATTTAGTTAATCAAGGCATAATTACCTCTTAGTGACCTGTAATACCAGGTAAATTTAAATGTCACTTTTTTTTTCATAAAATGTATCAAATAGGCTATTAAACTCTATCTTTAAAGTCAATTAGACTCTAAAACTTTTTAAAGTTACAATTAGGTACTTAAACATGTCAATTTAGTTCATCAAGGCATAATTACCTGTTAGTGGATGTGAGAGTACATGGATAGGATGAGCTTGGAAGTAATGGGCCAACCTTTTAGAGGCGGGGACCGCAGCGAATACAGTTTTTTCTACGGCGGTGTACTGTAGCTCTGCATCGTGTAAAGCTTTGCTCACATAGTAAATGGGACGCTGAGTCCCTCCTTCCTCTTTGACCAACACGGAGCTGATCGCACCCTGTGATATACCCAGGTATAAGAGTAAGGTTTCACCCGCCTCTGGTTTTCCAAGCAGTGGCGGGGATAACAAATATTTTTTCAAGTCATCGAAGGACGACTGACACTCTGGAGTTCATTCAAACCCCTTATTCTTCTTTAGTATCTTGAAGAAGGGGAGGGATCGTTCGGCCGATTTAGATAGAAATCGACCCAAAGCCGCTAAGCGACCATTGAGTCTTTGGACTTCTTTGATGGACCGCGGGGGTTCCATGTCAAGAATGGTTTTTACCTTTTTTGGGTTTGGTTCTATCTCATTTCTAGTGACCATAAATCCCAGAAACTTGCCCCCATTGACTGCGAAGGTGCATTTTTTAGGGTTCAAGCGTAAATTGAAATTTCTCATAATAGAAAATACCTCGTTAAGGTCTTTGACATGAGAGGCACCTCTACGGCTTTTGACAATCATGTCGTCTACGTATGCCTCCATGTTTCGTCCCAGCACTTTTCCAAACAACTTGGCTACCATCCGGGTGTAAGTTGCGCCTGCGTTTTTTAGGCCGAACGGCATGACCAAGTAGCAAAAAATTCCTTCTGAGGTGGTGAACGCGGTCTTCTCAGCATCTTCCTCATGCATGAATATCTGATGGTACCCACGGAAGGCATCCATGAAGCTCATCAATTTGCATCCTGCCGTCTCATCTACCAGTTGATCTATGTTTGGCAAGGGGAATCGATCCATAGGGCAGGCTCTGTTGAGATCTGTATAATCCACGCACATTCTCCACGTGGAGCCTTTTGGGGCCAGGACTATGTTGCTCAACCACTGGGGATAACAGATCTCCTTGACATGTCCTGCCTGTGTCAATGCGACCACCTCGTTCTTCACAAAGTCCCTTCGTTCGGCCGACATGTATCGCTTTCTTTGCTGTACTGGTTTCTTGGTAGGGTCCACGGCTAACTTATGGGTTATGATGTTTCGATTGATACCTGACATGTCTTCTGGACCCCACGCAAAAACTTCTTTAAACTGTCGGATGACTTCGACTATCTGGGCTCTTAGTTCTGGTACCAACCCAGTGCCAATCTTCACAACCCTATCTGCTCGTGCGGGATCGACCACCAGGTCTTCCGTTTTAGATGCAAGCTCGGCTCGGGGCCATCCCTACTCTTCTCTCAGCACTTTTTCTGCAATGGTGTGGACCTGCAGATGTTTTTGTCCAATTTTCTTGCACGCTTTGACGTAACAGCTACGAGCTGCTCTTTGATATCCTCTCGCAACTCCTATCCCATATGGCGTGGGAAATTTTATGCACAGGTGCTCCATCGAAATTATCGCCTTCAGATCTTCCAAAGTTGGCCTCCCCAGTATGATGTTATGGGCACATGTGAGTTTTACCACAATGAACTCCATGTTTATCTTGGAGGTGTTGGGGCTCACGCCTATCTCTACTTGTAGTACCATGGATCCCTCTATCTCTGTTGAATCCCCAGTAAAGCCAGAAAGTGGGGTCCGTACCTCTTTGAGCTGATTTCTGGGCAGTCCCAGTTTGGTGAAAGCGTCGTAGTACATCACGTTGACTGAGCTTCCGGTGTCTACGAGTATGCGATGCACAATGCTGTTGTTGATCTCTATCTTGATCACCAATGCATCTCGGTGAGGCAGTGGACCTTCTGGGAGGTCATCGTCAGAGAAGGTGATGGCTTCTCTCCTCTGCTTTTTTCCCTTTGGAAGGCTGACCACCTCACCTACATATAACTGGCAGCTGCACTTCTTCCTCTCTACTTGTGTGTCTCCGCCTGCAGGACCTCCGTAGATAAAGTGTATGGTCTGCTTCTTGTGTTGTGTTTCTTGGGCTCTTCTGTGTCTTTGTCAGAGAGATCACGATCTGTTACTGTAACTTGGTCGTGTTCCCTTTTCTTACCACTCGGGGATGACGGTTCGGAGCTGTCATCCTTCTTCCAAACGTTTTTTGGTAGATTACGCGGAGGTTGTTGTTGGCTTGACTTTTGGCCTGACTTTTGCTGGCCTGACCGTTTGACGAACTGTCTGAAATATCTCCTCTAGATGAGCTCCTCAATCTGGCGTTTTAACACGTTGCATTCATCGGTATCATGGCCCACCTGCCTATGGAATCTGTAATACTTGGATTGATCCGCATTTGGGGAGACTTTCATGCACTCCTGAGGAAATTGCACGATCCCCATGTCTTCAGCTTGATTTAAGATTACGCTAACTGGGTGAGTTAGCGATGTCGGATGTCGTAACGGGATGAGGCGAGGTCGGTCATCTCTTCCCTTCTTTGAGGGTGGTTGGTTTGGTCGTGGTGCCTGGCTGGGCGAACCAGCTTTATCAGGTCGCCCACTCTTTCGTCCTTCCTCCTCATCCTTCTTTCTCCTGTCAGCCTCCTCTGCATCTGCGTACCGGTTGGCCGTTCTCATGAGTTCTTCATAAGAGCGTGGGTGGTGGGCGTTCATTTGTTTGTGGAAATCGCCTGACCTCAGTGCTTGGATGAAGATGAGAATCGCTGCCTTCGAATCGAAGTCATATACGTTGTTGACTTCTTTTTTCCATTTGCTTAAGAAGTCTCGCAGGCTTTCCCCCTTATCTTGATTTACCCCGCCGAGATGTGAGAATGGTTTCTTATGTTGTATACTTCCTGAGAAATAAGACAAGAAACTTTTGGATAACTCTGCAAAAGTTTGAATTGATCCGTCCGGGATTGTGTTAAACCAATCTTGAGTCGTTCCGTCCAAAGTGGACAAGAACGCTCTGCACATGATGGCATCGCTTGCCCCAATCATTACCATGGCTGCCTTGTATCGTGTCATATGGGTACGCGGATCCGAAGTGCCAGTGTAGGCCTTGATGGTGGGTAGTCGAAAGTCTTTTGGAAGAGGAACTTCCATTATGTCAGGAGAGAATGGAGCAGCCATTCTTACCTCCTATTCTAGTGAGTGTTCTCTTGCTTCTACTTTCTTTTCCAAATCATCTATCTGCCTTTGGAGTCTTTCAACTAGGTCTTCTTGGGGTGTTCTGTGTCTAGTGGAGTGACGCGGAGCCAATCCACCAGATTCGCCCATCCTTTCTCCAGATGGTCGTTTGGTTACTGCCTTGCCTGCTTGGGGACGGGGACCTCTATTAGAGGATCCTTGCACCCCCAGCTGATCTCGGATAGATCTAGAAGTCACCGGTCGTTCTCGAACAGATCTAGAAACTGGTTGAGGTCCACCTTCCTATCGTTGAGTTCTGTTTTGCCTCGGAGATTGCACTTCTTCCTCCAGAGGGGGCGGTGGCGGTAAGATCTGGCCTTGCATTCCTGCGACTAGTTGGGACATTGTCGCCGCCGCCTGTTGGATGACTTGCGCTGTTGCGTGAAGGTCCACCACCTGGGCGGGAGCAGCAGTTGCTGGGAGGGGAGTGCGGCCACCACCATGGTTGTTGTTGAGTTGGCTACGAAGGTCACCTTCTCTGCGGTTATTGTTATTGAGTTGGCTGCGAAGGTCACCTCTGCGGTTACTGTTGAGCTGCTCACGAAGATCACCCGAGGGGCGACCCTTGTTCACCTTACTAGGTGTATGCGAGCTGCTGGATCCAGATGCCATTGATAGTGATGAGATGAAATGAGTGGTTTGTGATTTTGTGAATTTAGCCTGAGATCTGATCTCGGCTCTCAATGAAAGCACCAATGACGGTAATAATGTGTTACCAGATATATTATGTGAATGTAATGTTGATACAGTGTTTGAGTACTTGAGTACAATATTGAGTGCAGTGCTCAGTGTACAAGATGAGTTGAGTGTTGTTTCGTCTAAGTTCAAGTGTCGTGTCTCACTACGTGGTTGTGAGTCTTTTTATTCCTTTCAGCTCAGTAATGGAGCATTAATGAGGAGTTGAACGTTAGTTGAACGTTGGACATCAATGCTGAGGAGTTGAATGTTGGGCATCAGTGTCTGAGGAGCTGAACGTTGGTCATCAATGCTGAGGAGTTGGACCGTTGCGCATTGATGCTGAGGAGTGAGGTGTCTTGGGTAGTTTGAATGGCAACTGTCTTGACAAGGTCATGCCAATAGTTCCGGGTCGGGTACCCAATTACCCTGTCAGTTATTATTGTTATTATTGTTATTATTATTATTATTGTTATTGTTATTATTGTTACAAGTATTATTCTTATTGTTGTTATTGTTGTGACATTGCAACAGAGCCAGTAGTACTTCGGTAATGAAACTAGTCTGAATATGTACGTATGGTTAACTGAAGGTTGTGTCGGCTCACGGTCCCCGGCTTGGCCACGAAGCTACCTTCATTTTAGTGGGGTCAATAGACCCCACTCAAATTTTGTTGTTTATTACCTATACATATATACTTTTGAGAAATCTTAAAATTGACCTTGTAAAATAAATATTGTTGCGGTCAACATATATTTAGAACAAATTTAATTTTCAAAATATAATAATAAAAGTTTTAATTACTTTTTTTTTTTTTGCTTATTTGTGTGGCATGTCTCAATCCAACGATCCCATTTGCAGGTTTTTATAAGGAAAAGTTTATTCATATGACTGAATTTTATCTCTTTGAATTTTCATCCATGGATATTTTTGCGGTTGATAGTCAATTTTAAATTTATATGATTGATGTGAACTCTATCTTGCATATTCCAATATCCAAGATGTTGGTTCTCTTTTTGAAAAAATAGTGAATATAAAGAAAAATAGTGTATATCTTTCTTTTTTTTTACATGTGAAATTAGCTTAAATATTCTCGGTGGCAACTAAAAGTATTGAAAGAGCTTTTTCAATAATGAAGATAGTGAATAGATAGCGCAATCGAATAAGAGATAATTTCATTACGTGATTTATAACTGTTTTGTTCCCATAACTAATTTATGTAATTTTTTATTGTAAATACACAATAGTTTGAAATTAAAAATATTTGGAATCAAAACATGAGAAATTTCATTACTATTAATATGTTTCAAAGAGAATTATATTAATATATGTTTAATTAATTCCTTAATTACCTTATAACATATTAATTATAAGTGAATTATACTTATATATGAGCAATTATAATATTATACCTTAAAAATATATATAGAGATTACCATACAATTAAGCTAATAATTACACGAAATATGGGATGAGAATTGGCAGAATAATTATCATAATAATTATTTCTTATTAGGTAATTATATATTAATATCTGTACAATTAATTCCTTAATTGTCATAATAATTATTAGACAATTATACTAATATATGTACAATTAATTTCTTAATTACCATAATAATTATAGGCAATTAAACTAATAATTGCACGAAAAAAAAAAAAAAAAAAAAAAGGAATTGTCAACACTTTAGTATTATTTTCTAGGACCCCTATTTATTTCCAATAAATATAGTTCAACTAATTAACATTTGCTTCAAAGGGAAGAGAAAAGTATGGACTATGGAGCCACCAATCTCTTTGCATCACCTTTCTCCATCATCATCATCCCATATTAGCCATGAATTCAGGATTCCTAGTTCAATAGCCATCATCTGTCATCATTTCTGGGGAAACCAACAAAGAAGGAAGTAATTAATTATCAACTTAAGAAAAGGGTGAAACATCAACAAGATTAGTAGATTACAAATAGAAGATAGCCAAGATACAAGGATAGATGGTGACAACAATCCCATATGATCATGGCTGACAATCTCATCAACAAATGCAACAATTTATCAGGTGATTTTGGTGTTTTCAGCGTTAAATCAGTACTGCATATAGATAACAAATGTAAAGTATGGTTTGTATAGTAGAATTGTTTCATTAACATTTTGAACCTTCAATCATAATAAAATCGGATCTATTATTTCATATATTTCAAATTGTGCTAAAACAGTAGTAATTATTTGTCAAAACTAACTACTGTCATGATTTTAAATACTAAGTTTCACCTAATAACAAATCAAGCAGCTTGGATAACTGCCTTTCATAATGGAATCAACTAAACAGGTATCTTGCACATTCTACTTGCAAAAAGTATCAAAACCTTCAACACTTCACTGTCTACCATGGTTCAGCTATGAAATCAAGAACAAGATTAGTGGGAAAGCTATATGAATTGTTACACTCATATATCATCACATTTTAAGTAATTCAAATCCAAAATGTTTCGTGCGTTCAAATATAAGAATATATGCACATGTTGTACCTCACGTCCACAATAGAACGAAGAAATCAAGAACAAAAGTAGCAAAGGGCAACCCCAGCCAAGTTGGTCAAGCAGTTGACTCGGTAACTACAAGGTTATAAGTTTAACTTCCGGCAGGAGCGACCTATTGGCCTCCTTAATTTGTGGTTTGCCGGCTAGGTGGGTTTATTCGGTGCACACCCTCGGGTTGTGGTTGCGAACAGGAGTAGCAGGAAAGCTAAAAGAATGAATACACTCACACATCATCATATTTTTAAGAAATGTGTGAACATATAAACCTACTCAACATGTCATATCTACTACAACCAGGTGCCCAGAGACCTATGAATGTTATTGAATAATCAGCATCCCTAGTTCAATATTTTACTCATTCTTAATACCTAATTCAGAGACATATCTATCACCTGGAATTCAATTCAATGCTGCAAATACGAAATTTCATTGTTTACCAAGATAAAATGAATTCAATTGCAACTTCAAAAACTACCAACAATCAAATGGCACAATACAAAACACAGACGCACAATTATACTGCAAGTAATCATTGCAAAGCCAGAAACTTTTTCAAAGAAATAGCATAATAAATTTCCGTTCTTGATTTCAATTAGAGGTATGAAGAACCTATATATACATTCAATCTCGAAAGCATCGTATATACCAGAATTCCGAACGCCGTCAAGCAGTTTTAGAAAAATTGAAAACCCTAAATATTAAGGAAATCCAAAACTCAAGAGCAGCTTAGCAAAAACTTACCAAATTTTCACAGGAAAACAAAGAATTCAGTGCAGAGCTGTTGGAGAGAAAAAAATTTGGACCATTTCTCGATTTGTGCGTGTCATCCTTGCGCAGGGGCCATGCTAATCTTCTCTGTATCGTTCCAATTTTATCGGATGTCCCCGAAGGGACGCTCTTATGCCTCCATGACGGAGTATTTGTACTGAAAACAAGTTGTTTCATCTGTCGATGTGGGAAAGATGCCGACTAAAAAGCAACAAAATGTAAAGGACAATCTTAAAACGGCCCGTTAAGTCATAAAGGCCCATCCCAGCATTATTTCTGTTCCAAAATCTAATCTAATACGGAGTAATAGTAAAACTTGAATACGGTAATTATATTCACTCAATACGGAGACTCAAATCTAGCCATCCATATAAGAGTGTAACTTGGTGTCACTAAATCACAACGTCTTGGCATATATGTGCAGTATTCTAAACATACGAAATTGTAGAATTTTATTTTACTTGTTGCTTGAATAATAAAATTCTTATTTATTTTATTTACGTAATAAATTGATAAACGTACTATATATCCAACATTTAAACATACAGTATATTCTTTTATAAAGAAAAAGTGAACTATCTTGCAAGGTTAATTTAAATAATTTTCTCATTATATTGAGGTATAATGTGTCTTGATTGGCTTAGCTAATCATATAGTACTAGTTTTAGTTCTTAATTGTTACGAATAGGGTTAATTTTCTCATTATATTGAGGTATAATGTGTCTTGATTGGCTTAGCTAATCATATAGTACTAGTTTTAGTTCTTAATTGTTACGAATAGGGTGTTTAAGAGAATAAATAATCAGTGTGGCAAAAATCCCGCTTAGGCATTAGGCACCGCCTGACCGTCTAGCGTATCACCAAAATTTGTAGTCTAGGCAGCCGACTAGGCGCTGACTGCCTAAGCCTCCTTAGCACCGACTAAGCCACCTAGGCACCGACTAGACCATTTATTAATCGGCCGATTAGCTATTGTTCTCCTTTTTTAAATGGATTATTTCGCTAAAGGCCTTGTGGTCAAGCGGCATGAAGTGATTCTCCTAAGTTGGAGTTCATGGGTTCGAGCCTTAGTGTGGGCAATGTTGACTTTGTTGGGCTTCAGTAGGTTGAGAAAGTATATGGACAGATACTACATGTAACAGGGTCAATAGTATTCCAAAAGAAAAAAGGATTATTTCATTCAAAACAATATTGTTTTGAGGTAAATAACCTTAAATTGTTCAAATTGTAGATATTTTTTAGGTCAATATTTAATATTTTAATATTAACTATTAAAGTATTAAATAGTTTATAATTATTAAGTTTTTAAAAAATTAAAAATTTTAAACACAATTTAAAAGAATAAAAAAAAAATACACCGGTACCTAGGCGCTCCCCGAGCGCCTATCTAGCAATTTTTTCAACCATGTAAATAATACATAATTGCGTTTTACTATCAAACTAGTAAGTTGCCCGTGCGCTGCACGGTATGAAAATTGTTAAATTTATTGTCAAATTTGAAGGAAGTTAGAAAAAAGAATAAATTATATTGCAATTGATAATGCAACAAAAAGAAGAGATTTGTTATTATTACAATAAAATAAATAAGAAAATTACAAATTATTACAATAAAAATTGAAAATTACAAATTATTAAAGACTTCATGATATACAACATTAATAGTTGTTGTAGAACTTGTCCTTGAGTCATTCACAATTAAAATTTTTAAACCATCGGGATTGTTAATTCGAGATGCAGCAACGTAAAACTGGCCATGTACAAAAACCGATTTCTTTAGTAACAATCCTACATGTGACAAAGTTTGGCCCTGACTTTTGTTAATGGTCATTGCATATGATAACATCAATGGAAATTGTTTTCGTTGAAACTTGAAGGGCAACCTTGGGTCGGATGGTGACATTGACATTCTTAGAATCAAAACTTTTGTTCCTTTGTTAGCACCAGTCATTATCTCGGCCTCAATAATACGGTCAGCTAACTTGGTGATTATCAGTCTAGTACCATTACACAAACCAATACTATGGTCAATATTCCTCATCAACATAACTGGCGACCCAATTTTCAAAGTCAATGTATGGTTTGGTAAACCTGACACTCTAATACCGTTCAAGAATTCCGGAGTATGTACATCACCAAGTATACCATTATCTGCATCGGCTTTGCAAACATTGTCACAACTAAAGTATGTTCTGCTCTCAGAAGTATGCAATGCACTCATATATTCATTTACCTGATTGACCACATCTAGTGTTGGTGTTAGTATTGCACGGCCTTCCAAAAAAGTATGATTAGAATTCCCATTAACAAACATCGGAAATGTACTTTTCACAATTGTTGAAATATGATCCCCATTAGACGGTAAAAGCATGTTCTTTGGGATTTCTACTTCTGCATATCCATCATTTGTTCCACCAGTCTTTCCATCTCCGACATCAGCAATCCAATTAGCAAAGTCTTCTAGCTTTTGTTTATCAACCCCATGAGTAACAGAGTTTAGACGTAGGTTTTTTGTAAGCTTTAAAACTTTGCAACTATTCCACAGATAAGATGAGTTAACCGCTGCAGACACAATATCTTGTCTTGTACCCTTAGGCACAACTGGAAGTATTTGCCTGAAATCCCCACCTAGCACGACTGTTTTTCCACCAAATGTCTTTGACAAACTATTTGGGTCAACAAATCGCAACAAATCTCTCATAGTTCGATCTAACGCTTCAAAGCAGTGTTTGTGCATCATGGGTGCTTCATCCCAAATAATTAAGCTCGTCTTTATCAACAATTCTGCTAAATGGCTACCTTGTTTAATATTACATGTTGAATCTTCATTGATTGCAATTGGTATTGCAAATCTTGAGTGAGCAGTTCGTCCACCTAGTAGCAACAAAGAAGCTATGCCACTTGACGCAACATTTAAAACAATTTGCCTTTTAGCACGCAATGTCGATGGCAATGCTCTCCATAAGAAAGTTTTTCCAGTTCCACCATACCCATAAACAAAAAATAAACCACCTAGATTACATGAAATGTCTTCAAGCACTGTATTGTATATAACTCTTTGCTCATCAGTTAGTTTAGAAACCAAATTTTTCGCTTCTTGTTTTAAGACATCACAATCATAAGATAACTCCTCAAAAAGCAATATGTTACTAACCAACCTAGAGTTACCCATGCTTGGAATTGGCATTTATGGAAAGTCTTTTAAGGACTTATTTTGTAATTCTAAAATCTTTTCTAACTCAATCAGACCCATGTTTCTCTTCTCTTCATCTGTTAGTACCAAATCTGTGAAAGTAACAAAAAAATAATAAAATAATATAACATGAACATTTATTAACAATTGAAGAGAATATATTTGAACTTTTACCTGGTTGTTGTAAGATTCTTCTTTGATTATGTTGAACATCTTCACACAAATGTTTCCAAACCTCATTCCAAACATTTTTCGGTCTAATTATGCTACTTGAAGTCAGTAGCATCACAAAGAGCTTCCTTATCGAATGAGTTGTTGACCAATAGCTGGCTTCATTTATAGCATCAATGTACTCTCTATCATCATCTAGTAAACCATGAGCATAACAGGCATCCCGAAAGGTCATGTACTCTACACCGTTCAAAGTCCTAATATCTTTAAAACTTGTAGGGTCACGAACTATGTTCAGTAAGCACCTTAAATAATAAATTTCGCCTGATGCTGGTGGGACATAGAAGATACGACCCACTAAGAAGCCTTTTTTTCTCGGTTGCCATTCATGAATGTCCTTTTTCCATACAAATTTCATAGGCATCTCAATGTAAGTTAGCATCTTAGCTTCTGGGTACTTTGTGTTTGCTATAAACCACCCATTAAACATACTTTGTCCAACAGTCTCCCTATTTAAAACATGGTCAATTCTATCATCATCTTGGAAGATCACTGATTGACAATCAGGAAGGTGGAAACTCAACCTCTCAACTGGTGGTGTTCTGTATTGAACTTCAAAATTTAATAAGCGCCACGTTGCCTCGCATGCTGAAATGTATCGGCAGTCATAATGCATGTTAATCTCATCAACCAATTCCTTACCGATATCATCAACAGTGGTTTTATAAAATTCTGCAGTCACCCGGTCATTGCCTTTGTTAACATACTTGAATAAGTATTTTATAGACCGCGACGGGTTACACCACTCCACATTGCAATGGGCTTTGAACCTCAAGAGTAGATACCGATTGTGTGAAACAATATAACGGTTATCCAACTCTATTCCGTTTTTCTTTACCGTTCGACCATCATCCCTTCTCCGGTACAACGGATACCCATCTTGGTCAAATTGGGATTCATTAATGATTTTTTTTTTGGGAAATTGCTTTGAAAACTTGTTATTTACCATGCACGGTGAATTCCTTTTTGCATGACCGCACGGACCATGGACCATAAATTCTTCAACTGCTTGATAATATTCCATGTCCCTGTGTTTATCTGGGATTTCAGTTGAAATTATTGAGTCCATGAAAGACGGGTTGGAGAACTCTTGTTTTCTTTCTAGGAATAGTAATATGTGAGCATGCGGCAACCCTCGTTTTTGGAACTCTATTGTATATATAACTGTAGAAGAAAAATGAATAATTAGACTTCATTAAGAAATATAGTAAATATAGTGACCAAAACAAAATCTACAACTACAAAACTTACCTGCTTTAACGCGACAAAAAATTCTCCCTTTTTTTTATAACTCTTTTATCAAAGAATCCAATTTCATTTTGAAAACACGACACACAATGTCTGGTCGATCTCCAGCTTTCAAGTTTCTTTTTTCAACAAACCGTTGGATCTCAAGCCATTTTGGATTACATGTAAATGTAATGAAAAGGTTTGGGTAACCAACAAACCGACAAATAGCCATTGCATCTTGATAATTCTGTATCATGTACCGTGCTCTGCCTGTAAAACTTGAGGGTAATATTATTCTTTTCCCTTGGGAGCTAGGTTCAACTTCACCTCGCGTCAAGGCATCGGAAAGTCCTTTGTATGCCTCACATCTCAAAGCTTTTTGATTTGACCTTATGTAAATAAGCCTAGAAGATTCTATCATTGTGTACGCATCAACTAAGAATTGTTCGAACAGCCTCCTAGCATATATTAAAGTTGAGATCTCATCCAACCTTTCATGGATACGGAAAGCAAAATACTCCCTTTGTGAAACATTCTTTCTTGCGAAAGTATTTGCAGCAACATTTCTTGAGAAAAGTATATCCTCCCTAAAGCCATCTTCACCATATGGGAATAAAATTGGATATTGCAATGGCAAATATGATGGGTTTAATTCACTTATTCTTTTTAGTACTCTAGATGTACTCTCTACCAAAATGTCACGTTCACCCATGGTAGGGTCTAGGTCTCCAACAATGAGAGCTGCCACTTCTGAAGCATTTGGTAATGAATAAGTTCTTGCATCTGTTGTCCTTTTACCAATAAGCCTCATTTTAATTTCACCTTGTGGGTTGGAATGAATAAATGACTTTGCCATACGGAAAGACTTAACCAAAACATTATAAGAATCCAAAACATCTTTAATGTCATTAACTACTTCAACATGTAGATTCATTTTATCGTTTTCAGCCCTATAAGAATTAAAATTATAATCATTAGTGAACTATTGTTGTAATATATCGTTAAATTATAAAATAAAAAAAAAGTAAGTTAGCCATAAACATTATACCTAACAGAGTTGATACGATTTTGGATTTCGTTTTCCGTATCATGAATATAAAGTTGTGCAAACTCTGGTTGAACACATTTGTTGGTAATAAGCTTCCAATGCGATAGAAATTTTGACCATTTATACGAAATATAGGTGGTGCTGAACCATTGTTAATCGTCCTATCAATCTTACCACCCATTGATGTGAAGCAAAACATGTTGTTGTATGACCTTATATTTTGCAAGAAACATTTGTTCCTATCACTTGTAACAAAAAAAGATCATATAACTTCGTGGGAGGCTTGATCATTAATGGCAGTTTTATCTTCCCATTTACACAACATGCTGAATACTTTGGAGAAGTGTTTGATTTTGAATTGCTTGCCCTTTCATTGTACCAAAAGATTGAATTACAATGTTCGCAAGTATAGTCTGGGTCGCTAAAGTCTAAATATTCAACTGAAATGGAAAAAAAATTAGTGTTTTGGTAGAGTATGGTGATAAAGAATAAAAATATTGTCGTTTTTGAAAATTGGAACTCACCATTGTTTGGGTAAATGTTTGTTTCATTTTGGTCAACAACATCCTCAAAATCTGAAATTAAATTCCTTCCATGTGATATTGCTTGGGTGGTCGTTCTTTTGTTCATTGGTTGTTCATTATCAATTGTGACACAACTATTATCCTTTGAACCTAACGATAAAGAAGAAATTTAATTAATAAGTTTACGAATAATTTAGAGTTAATTCCATTTTTGGTCCTAGATTTATAGGTAGCGTTCCACTTTTAGTCCTCTTTTATCAAAACATTCACATTTGGTCCTAGTATTATTGTGGTGTGACCATTTTTGGTCCCCCGTCAACAAAATTGTTGAAATGCCGTTAAATACAATGGTTTTTCGATCATTTTTATACAAAGTAAGTTGACCTCGCTATATTTTTATGTTTATTTTTTTGAAAAAATCTGTAATTGAAGACCGAAATGCCTTTATATTTAACGACATTTCAACAATTTTGTTGACGAAGGACCAAAAATGGTCATGCCACAATAATACTAGGACTAAATGTGGATGTTTTAATAAAAGAGGACTAAAAGTGAAATGTCACCTATAAATCTAGGACCAAAAATGGAATTAACTCAATAATTTATTTATGGATTTGTATATACAATTAAAATTAAAAAATTACCCTCTATATTTTCGTCCATTTGAGGTGTCAAATTTAAGTCAAATGCTTGGACATGGCGCTTGTTTGGAGGTGATTTATCACGGACCGACATGACTAATTTATTAATAAAAAATTAATTAATAAAAAATTACAAATCATTGTTTATCTAAGTTTAAATTTTGCTTAGGTTATGTTTAGACAACATACTGTTTGAAATGTTGCTTAAAGGTAATGAATGTGTCATTTGTTCATTTGTTCTTCTCCGTATGGTCGACCGCACAAACGAATAATCTGTAAATAAAACAAAGGTTAGCTCTTATAGTAATGTGAATTTTGTAAATAATAATTTGAAAACATAGTGTACTTACCATTAGTAACCACACTTAACGGTGTGGATAATGAATTTTGAAATACACCAAATACTTGCTGTTGAGTACTGTGATCCGAAAAATTATATATGCATGGCGTCCCAATATTTTCATTAGATGTCATTTGATCATTTTCTGTTAAAAATACAAATTAAAATGACGGTCAAAAAGCAACAAAATGTAATCAAATTCAGATAATATTCAGTTAAAGTATATCGATTATACTACAAAATTAACCATTTTTTAATTTTAATATTACATTAATACAAAATTACAATTACGTTCAATTTATATAAAGTAGACAACAAAAGAATACTGAAATACGTATTATTATGTTTTTTCTTTAACTAATACAGTAATATATACTACCGTATGTAAATAGTTATATATATACAGTATATATATAAACATATGTAACTATACACCATCTTCTCCATTCATCTAGAAGCTTGGTCGACATCAGCTGACTACTATCCTACCATTTGAGCTTCATATCGGTCTTCTACCTAAGCTAGACATCAAAATTGTTTCTTGTCCTGGGTTTTTGATGGCCTGGGTTATTCGCCTGGGTTCTTGGTGTTTCTTTCATATTATTGCTTCAATAATACCAAACCACTTCGAAAGTGAACAACGATTTCTATATCTCAGTTTGATTCGAAAAGATTACTTTAAGTTGAAATCTATTTTATCAATTTTCCGTGTTAGCATTCGATTCAAAGATGGGTGTTGCCTTAGGCGGCACTTTGAACTCAGATCTGGATTATACTTCACCTCCGAACTAAAAATTGAAGACAGATAAGTACTTTTTTTTATGTTCCTATATTTTGAGTTCACAGTCGGTATAATTGTAAGATATATGTGTATTATTTGTGTTGAACTGGATGATTTTGTTGTAATACAGTGTTGTTCTTGACGTTTCTTTTGCAGATAAGGTAGATTCAAGATGTGTATTTCATAATTTTGTTATATGGGACACAACTTAGTTCTACCGAAATGAGGCTAAGTTTATATCTATACACATATTCAGATTCAAAATCACAAATCTGTGTTTATTTTGCAAAAAATGTTTGATTTAATTATTTCAGTTTACTGTGTTGAGTATGAGTTCAGATTTAAATTGCATGCATTTTTTCAGATTATATTCAGAAAGGTTTATGACATAGATATAGACTAAACAGTAGTGTATACATAACTCCAAAATTGTAGGGATGAGGTATTTGGTGTAGAAATGTAGACAAAGAAGATGATAGTACATACCTTTGTTTTGCTGATGTCGTTGTCTCTTAGACCCAATAGTAACTGAAGTAGTAATCCTCTTCATGTCCAGTTCAGAGATTGTTTTGTAGGGATATTTGGCAGAGCACCTTCTGACAAAGTTATTTAATCCTTTTATACTTAGTAAATGGATGAAGAGTTGTGATTGATTTATTGAAGAATGTAATCAGTTTCTTGAAAACAGATGAAACAAAGCATTGAATATAGATAACTCATAAATGTGGAATGCAAAAAGTTTTATGGCTGCTAATAATGTTGCAGTAATTTGAAATTATAAGTTTTTGAAATATTTTTTTTTTATCTCAGTTTGGGGACTAATAGTTGAATGTGTGCTGTAATGTTATTGTTATGGTTGTATTATTGGATTTGTATGATTTGTATGACTAAATAAGAGTCATTTCTATTTTTGGTCCTACTGTTATTGGGGCATTGCCAATTTTAGTCCACTTCATTAATTTTTGCCACAATGTGGCCAATCTTATTTGGTCCTTGCCACTTTTAGTCCACCGTTAAAATTTTTGTCAAATGACCGTCCAAAACATGAGTATTTTTGGTCTTTTCATGCTTTGGTCATCTCCTTGACCCTTTGCAGTGGTTTTCCTTACACATTTTCATCCAATGAAGAGGTTCGACGCAAGCCATGTGAGCCACATTACAAAGCCATGGCTTTCGCCGGACCTCTTCATTGGATGAAAATGTGTAAGGAAAACCACTGCAAAGGGTAAAGGGGATGATCAAAGCATGAAAATGTCAAAATACTCCTGTTTTGGACGGTTATTTGACAAAAATTTTGATGGTGGACTAAAAGTGGCAAAGGCTAAATAAGACTGGCCGCAATGTGGCAAAAATTAATGAAGTGGACTAAAATTGGTAATGCCCCAATAACAGTAGGACCAAAAATGGAAATGACTCACTAAATAATAAGAATATTAGTTTCCAGTAATTCTTTAATGGTTTTTTGAGACAGTTTACTAAAATTGTACTCTGTAGGTATTATCAAGTTGAGTACATGTAATATACTTAATTATCTTTAATAAATGTACATATTTTAATGCCATTTATGTAGAATGTTATTTGATGATCAGGTTCATTAGTTGGCATGAAGTAAAATGTTATTCGGTTTTGTTGGTCCCAAGGGGATGGGGTACAAGTCTAGAGGGGGGGTGAATAGACTTGTATAAGATTTTGCAAATCTTTTTCGACTTCTCGTGTGTATTGGACTTAGGATGTTTAGGTCCGATACCTCACAAGATGAAGACAAAGTTTTATGCGCAGCGGAAAAGTTGTCCCCTTTTAATTAGCACGAGTTTGAGTTAGTTCGAGAGGTGTGTTTATATGTAGTGCAGTTCGAGAGTTAGCGAGATATAAAGCAGAAAGTAAATGCAAGAGAGATTTTTAAGTGGTTCGGCCAACCCGCCTACGTCCACTCTTCTTCCAGAAACTCCCTGGAAGGATTTTACTAAAAACTTCCCTTTTCAGTACAATATCGAGCGCTTGAGCTTTGATCATGAAGCCCGCCTCAAGCCTCAGGTTTTTCGCCCCGCTTCTTGTTACTCCACCTATCGAGCACTTGAGCTTTGATCACCAAGCCCGCCTCAAGCCTCAGGTTTTTCGCCCCGCTTCTTGTTCCTCCACCTCTCGAGCACTTGAGCTTTGATCACCAAGCCCGCCTCAAGCCTCAGGTTTTTCGCCCCGCTTCTTGTTCCTCCACCTCTCGAGCACTTGAGCTTTGATCACCAAGCCCGCCTCAAGCCTCAGGTTTTTCGCAAGACAGCTGCCAGGTTACTCCGCCTCTTCTTGCCTTCTCCAAAGCAAGGTTGTTCCGGTTGTCACAGTTTGAGTGTAACAATCTCCAATCTGACCAAAAGCTTTCGTTTGATAATCAGCCTTGTAGAGCAGCTTCGGTCACCTTCTAGATGTATAGCAGTTTAAGCTTTGTAACTCTCTCAAACACTAAGATGTGTTTTTCTCGCTGTTTTGAATATCAGGATGATATTCCGAATTGAGCACTTGCACTTTTGAACGTTTGAATCAGACACCTCTTAAGAATTTCGAACGAACCAACCTCCTCTTTAACTTGTGTCTTCACGTCCTTTTTATATGAGAGTTGAGGAATAATTCCGTTGGAGGGAAAATTATTCCGTTTGAAATCTGTCTCCCATGCTGAGTATGGGACTTGCATATTTTCAGCATTTTTCATGGAGTAGTGGTCTTGTAACTTGAACCTTTCGTCTTGTAGTGAATATTCCATAATTCACTTTCTTGAGTCCATGCTCCACTTGCTACTTTTGG
>NC_044918.1:31033674-31048356 GCF_003576645.1 Ipomoea triloba
TGTCTCGCAGACCCTTATTCCTCCAGTGTTGTCCCGTGCCTTCTTCTGATCTGTCTATAAGATTACAACACGAGACTTCTAAGATGTTCACACAAGTTTACCTTAAGCTTAAATATTTTCCGAGTTGAGCTCAAGTTACCCGGTTGTATTTTCGCTCTTAGTTTACTTGTCGAACTTACATATAATTTCCTATCTTTCGAGACTTAGGGGATTATAGATTACATTTGGTATCATCAAAACCTATTACAATATGTTCCTAACAATTTCCCCCTTTTTGATGATGCCAACACTATACTTACTTATATGGCTGATTTGTAAGAAAATAAACTTTGATTTTATTTTCAGCGCATACGGTAAGTTTGACATGAAAACTAATCTGCTAAGACATGAATAACAAACACACGCAACACCCCCCAGCAAAAGATATATATATTGAGATTAAGGGAATGTTTCCCCCAGCAAAAGATATATATATTGAGATTAAGGGAATGTTTACATAACTGAGCAATATATATATTGAGATTAAGGGAATGTTTACATAACTGAGCAGAAAAGTTAAAGAGATTAAGGGAATGTTTACATAACTGAGCAGAAAAGTTAAAAGAAGATAAAGAACAACATGAAGTTTGGAATGCATGTAGACATCGAGAGCTTACTACTTGTTAGCTTTCCTCTTCTCGTTTATTGCTGCTCGTGTCTTGATGGGGTCTTTGGAGTTCACCTGCTCGAGATATTCATCTGATATGTCAAGGTGAATGTAGTTGATGAAGGCTTCACCTATGAAGTTACCTTCAATTACCCCATCTCTCCACCAATCGATGCATTCCAGAGGGTAAGGCCACTGAGAAGAGATAAGTCAGTTTTGGCAAGAAGACTTACTATGATTCCATTAAGATATTCTGTTGTGTCTTCTTTGAACCCTGACTTGAAGTTTTTCATGAATTGCTCATCTTTCTTCTCCTTGGCCGTTTGTTGTTCTTGCCTCTTTCTTCTTCTTTCTCGGTCTTCTTCTCTTCTTTTCTCCATTTCCAGTGTGTGCTGAACCCTTAAAAATTCTGCTCTTTTCGCTTCCTCCAATTTTTTGCTTATTGTCCTTGGAATTTTCGGAGGAGGTCCAGTGGTTAAGGGTTCACTAGCTGCCCTTTTCTTGCTTGTGGATGTCCCTCGTGTTCCTAGATTTCCTTCCCCCTTGTTGGCATCATCCTGATGGGAAAGAAGGATGGACACCCCTTCGACAAGTGATTGTAGCTGGGCAGGCACTTGGTTCGACAGATCATCGAGTATGGCTTTCATCACATCCTGTCGAAGTTCACTGGAATTTTGGAAGGCTCGAAGCTCGGCACGTAAATCGGCTACTTCAGCCTTTGCTTTCTCAGCTTCTGCTCGAGCTACCGCAGCTTCATTGGCAGCTCGCTGTGCTGCATCTTCAGCCCATACTACTTGTTCGAGAAGTTCTGCATGACGGCCTTGAGATTCACTTGTGCCAGCGGCAGGCATTGCAGCATTGCGGACAACAGTGAGTATCCTCTCGAACTGAGCCAACTTCTGAGATTGATCGGCCATGAATTGACGCACCTCGCCAATGAAAGCTTCTTCGGCCTGTCGATCATTGTCAGATGTAGAAGAAGAGAAGTGAGAAGTACCTTTTATCGGAGGGGACTTGGGTGCTTCCAGATTTCCACCCATGGCTTGCAGTTGCGAGTCCACCTCTCGATTGAGTGTCTGAGGATTAGCAGGGACACAGGGTTCAGAGCTTGAAGGTAGCTCCATATCAGGCGCTTCCCGGTTTCCACCTGAGTGATGGATCACTTCTTGCTCATCACCTCTCGAACCTGTAACCTCAGCTTCAGCTTCAGGTGGGATTGGATCAGCTGAGGGAGGAACTTCTGCATTGGATGCTTCCCGATTTCCATCCAATTGAAGGTTCCCATCAGCGTCACCTCTCGAACCAGAGCTGGACATTTGATCATCTGCTGGAGAGTGTGGATTTGAGGAAGGAAGATGTGCATCGACAGGTGCTTCCCGGTTTCCACCATTGATGGGTATATCATCTCCCTCGTTACTTCTCGAACCAGCAGGACTTGGGACATTCTGCTCTTGTTGCTCATCAGATTGCGTCTCAGTCTGCTCAGGTGAGTCTGGAATCACCACGATTTCGGGAGCAGCTGGTGCACTCCATCTTTGTCTATCAACCATCCTGGCTGCAAAGGTTGATGCTGTATCATCTGGTAGCAGGAATGGTGATGGCAGTTCCATATCAATAGAAAATCCTAGGAGTTGGAGCAACAGAATTTCACCCTCTCGAACTGGTTGTGCCTCATTGGTGTCATTCGAGGGTGCGGACTCAGGTGCTGGCAGCAGTATGACTGAACTGGGTGCCATCACAAGTGCTTCAGAGGTCTCGGATTCACCTCTCGAAGCTGCTACCTGTTCGTCCAGAGCAGAGTCACTTACTTGGGACAGGGGGATTGCTGCCATTGAAATAGGAGTTTCAGAATCATCTCGAGCAACCCCAGAAGTCTCTCCTGGACCTCTCGTGTGTTCTACAGTCTGTCCCAAGGATATAGCAGTGACGAGCCTGATATCTTCTCGAAATTGGGCATCAAGTTCTGGGTCCCCCTCAGGCTCAACCTCTGTTTCATCAGCAGCTATGCCCTTCCCTTTATCAGTTCTCCCAAGATTTCTCTTGGTTGCATTCATTTCATGGGCAAGGTCAAGAAGTTCATGAGCTGGGATGTCAGATATTCCCAACCACTGGAGAGCAAACTGTTCTTCTGTCTCCATTTCTGCTGCCTGTGCTATCAGTTGGTGAAATGGACCTGTTCTCCAGTTAATCCATCTGAGTACCCTGGAGAAACCATCGATCATAGGTGCAGCTGCAACTCCCAACTGAGTAGTGACCTCTTCATCTCCATCATTCTGCCCGTTAGACAGAATCTCTGTAGTAGAAATGGCTTCCACAGCCGGTTCAGTGATCTCTCGATCGTTATCCGAGAGATCATTTTCCAATCTGACATCTGCTATTACTTGAGCAACTGATCTATCAATTTGAGCAGATTCAGTGGGCGTTAACTCAACATTATGAGCCCATTGCACTGGGTCCCTGACCACAGTGCCCTGTTCAGCATCAGCAGATTCGAAATAGTCTTGAACTTCAGCTGCTGGCGCAGTTATCTCTCGAACCACCTGTCGTGGTTCCACAACATCTGCTTGTACTGGATCACTGATCCCAGTACCTTCAATCTCTCAAGTCTCCTCTCGATGTATATCCACATATTCATCATCACCACCAGCATTAACATCAACAAAACTCTCGCCGGTGATGGACCTTGTAGGAGGCACTCTCTCAACCTCAGCAGCTAGTGTAACCTGAGGTTCCCCCTGGGCTTGTGCCCTATCCTCAAATGGTACTTGAACAGCAGAAGGGGTCACCTCTCGACTCTTGGTGACAGGAGCAGATTTGGCTTTCTTAGCTCTCTTTGGCAGAACAATCCTCTTGATCAGTGTACCAAGAGGTTCATCATCAGAGTTTTCCTCCATAGTTTGGGCTTTCCTTTTGCCCTTTCCCTTAGGTTTCGAGGGAGAGGGTGCAATATTAACACCCTTAGACTTTGGAGCTTGAGATTTCTTCCTACCCATATAGGTATTTCGATGAATCTCTCTCCCTTCCCTCAATTGTAAGCCCTTCAAACTCAATAAATATTGAACAACAAAACCGAAACCAACCTTTCTACTGATCAACAGGTTGGCGTTTGAGACTGAGCCCTGCACTTGCTTTTTGAGGAAATTGAAGATGATATGCGCCCAGTCCATTGGGTTGTTGTTCCAGATGGCATGGAGGATTTTTAGAATGTCCAGATTAATCTCGTCTGTTCCGGACACCTTGCCGAGAATGAACTTCATGATGAGGTCGGCGGCAGTGGCAAACCTCTCCTTCAGATGAAACTTGCGGAGGGCAGAGGTTGCTCTGGGCGGTGCAGTCTCCACTCGGATTTTGTCCCAAAAAGATTGCTTGTCCAGATTGTAATCCGAGAGGTGCTTGACTGCCTCTTCCGATGCGGCAAAGTCAAATGCTGCCCTTAGGTCCCCGACAGAAGTCGTGATGTCGATTTCGTTGAAGCGGCTTTCAATCTTGCCCTTCGTGACCTTAGCATTGGCGAACCATTCGGTGAAGTCGAGGTCGTGGATGGTTCGATAGTCATGCGTCATGTATTTCATTAGTCCCACTTTTTCGAACTTCTTCAGGACCTTCTCCGCCATCTGTGGATTCGTCGAGTGTTTGACGAAGCCATCTCTGTCAAGGATGCTTCCTGCCTTGACTTGCTTGACCTGAGTGCTTATGTGGTTCAGCTCCCTCTGGTATGCGTCGGAAGATGAAGTTGAAGATTCAGACGCCATTGATGAAAACTTTGATGTTTTGGAGGGAATGTGTACAGTGTATGTAATTTGGGGATTTTGGGTATTCGGATTGAGCTTGAATCCGGGTAAGGATGATGGATTTGGCTTTTATATCTTGTGGATATGGGTCGGATAGGTAGGGTTGAGAGTCTGACCCGACTTGAGATCTCGATTAATTTGAAAGAGTTGAAAGGTCGGAGATACCCCTTATAACGGTCAGCGTGTAACTTAAGGTAAGGGTATTTTTGGGAAAGTGTATGGGACGGTTTAAAGTTGGGTTTCATAAGATAAGATATCTTTATGAGCATGCTCCCACTAATCAAGATAGTGCCTTTAAGCACTGAAAACCGTCAGTAACCGAAGATCACGTGGCTAATATTAATTTCCAAATTAGCCGTTCCACTTATATCCGTTGAGCTTATCAGTTTCACCTTTCGATGGTGAGCACTTATCGGTACTAGTTTAAGGATCTTCCCCCTGAGTGATTGATCCCTAAACCTCTTTATCCCTCCGTCTTGATCTTGAATAACTAATAGCATCGCCTTCAAATGGTTAAGGATCTTCCCCCTGAGTGATTGATCCCTAACCCACCTTATTCCTCCATTTAGAGATACGTAGAGAGTTAGTTTGTTATCTTTCGAAGTGATCTCTCGAACTACCTTTCTTCGAGACATAACGTATATAGGCAAACTGAGCATGTATCTCTCGAACTACCTTTCGAACACAGATTGCGATGATAGAAACAAGATTGATTCATCCAAAAGATATCACTTGGAACATTTCCTTAAGTTCATTTAGTGATTTCCACATACATTACACATGAATCAGTATTCTATTAGATTCCCTAGAAACTTTTGTTTGGCCTTGGATAGCCTTATAGGAATCTAACGTTAGAACAGGAACTAGCCATCTAAAGTCCTATTTATCCTAATAACAGAACTAGAGGTGGCTACTCCTTCTTGTTCTTTTCTCTGCTACTGCCCTCCTCACAGGCTCCATCTCCCTTTTCCTTGGTTCTCCATTTGGTCGAGGGAGAGCCTTTTCTAGAGTGTGCAGCTGTAGGAGTCCCACTTATACGGGACTCTTCTCCTGACTCCAGTATCCCATCATTGTGGATCTCCTCGCATTTGGGGATCCATTCACCTTGGATGGGAATAGGATGTTTGCTTGGATTATCAGGAAGCTCCGCAATCTGTTCACCCTTCGTTGATTCTGGATAGTTTTCTCCTTGAAAATCCTTGGACTTGGTTGCTGATTTCCTTCCTCTATACCAGAATGGTACATCGTCTTTTCCTTTCTTCTTCTCCATGAAGAAGTTGATGACATAAGTTGCTGAAGGAAACCCTCTATTTATAGCTCAAAAACTTAGCACTGTAGAGTCACGGGATGCTATATGAATGACCATTCAATGCTGTGTAACTCCAAAGCTGCCATAAAGTTGATGAAATCGCTCCCTCACATGCGAAACAGTTCATGGCACTTAATACAAGAAGATAAGATTTGACCATTCAGCCCAATTCTATCATTCCCAATTCTAACCTTAGTTGAGAGAATCTATTTTCACATAACGCTTTTGTGAAAATGTCTGCTAGTTGCTCCTCCGTTGCAACATATTCTAAAGTTATATCCTTTTTCTCAATGTGCTTGATGTCAATGTGATACTTGATGTCAATGTGCTTTGTCCTTGAGTGCAACACTGGATTCTGAGTGATAGCTATGGCACTTGTGTTGTCACACATAATCTTAACCTCTTTACATTCAACACCATAATCCAGTAACTGTTGCTTCATCCATAAAATTTGAGCACAACAACTTCCAGCTGCTACATATTCTGCCTCAGCGGTGCTTGTAGCTATCGAATGCTGTTTCTTGCTAAACCATGAGACAAGTCTTCCACCTAGAAACTGACATGTCCCAGATGTGCTCTTTCGATCAATTTTACAACCGGCAAAGTCCGCATCTGAATATCCCATTAGTTCGAAAGATCCACCTCTCGAATACCAAAGTCCAACACTTTGCGTACCCTTGAGATATCTAAGAATCTTTTTAGATGCATTTAAGTGACTCTCCTTAGGACTTGCCTGAAATCTAGCACATACACCTACTGCAAAGGATATATCTGGTCTACTAGCAGTTAAATAAAGAAGAGATCCGATGATACCTCGATATGTAGTTTGATCGACCTCTCGACCCTCACTATCAACATCGATACGTAGAGAGGTTCCCATGGGTACTTTGACTGATGATTTCCCTTCTATGTTGTATTTCCTGAGCAGATCCTTGGTGTATTGCTCCTGGTTGATGAAGATGCCTTCATTAAGTTGTCTCACTTGTAGTCCAAGGAAGTAATTGAGCTCTCCCATCATGCTCATCTCGAACTTCCCTTTCATCAAACTAGAGAACTTCTCGCACAAGTTTGGATTGGTGCTCCCAAAGATGATATCGTCCACATAGATTTGCACCAACAAGATATGATCCCCATCCTTAATTCTAAACAATGTTTTGTCCACTAGGCCTTTGGTGAACCCACACTGAAGTAGAAAAGAGGATAAGGTGTCATACCAAGCTCTCGGAGCTTGTTTCAAGCCGTAAAGTGCCTTCTTTAACTTGTATACTTTGTCAGCTCCCACGTCCTTCAAGAAACCCGGAGGTTGTTCAACGTACACCTCTTCTTCAAGAAGTCCGTTCAGAAAAGCGCTCTTGACATCCATTTGATACACTTTGAAGTCTTTGAAGGCGGCATATGCGAGAAAGATGCGTATGGCTTCGAGACGTGCCACCGGAGCGAAGGTTTCATCAAAATCTATCCCTTCCTCCTGGCAATATCCTTTGGCAACAAGTCTGGCCTTGTTCCTAACAATGACTCCATCCTCATTCATCTTGTTTCTGAAAACCCATTTTGTGCCAATGACATTCTGATGATGAGGTCTCGGTACTAGTTCCCACACGTCGTTCCTTTCAAACTGATGAAGTTCCTCTTGCATGGCTTGCACCCCATCTGGATCACTTAGAGCCTCATCAATCACCTTAGGCTCTATTTGGGATAGAAAGCAAGCAAGCATGCTTTCTCGATATGCTGATCTGGTTCGAACTTTGTCACGTACATTCCCAATCACTTGATCAGCGGGGTGACTCCTCAGCCATCTTAGATCTGGAAGTGGTTCCTCAGTTGATGCTTCCGTTGTAGGTTGAGATGTGGGTTGATCATCTATGATTTGAATTGGATCAACTGAGTCAGGAGCTTTCTTCTTGGTAATTTCTTCATCATCTGATTCTGACTGGAGTTCTGCTACGTCTCGAACTATCGACTGCTTCCCATCGAGAGGTAAGTTTGATCTCTCGATCGATTCCGGCTGAACTTCCTCAGAACTTTCAGCTGCTTCCTTTGACTTTGATGGTTGATCTGTCGATGCTCTTTCATCAAAAGAGACATGTATGGATTCTTCAACCACTAATCTCCGCTTGTTGAAGACTCTGAATGCTTTACTTGTCGATGAGTATCCCAGAAATACTCCATCATCTGCCTTTTCATCAAAAGTTCTTAGCTGAGTCTTCCCATTGTTGTGGACATAGCATTTGCACCCGAATGTGTGGAAGTAGCTTACATTCGGTTTTCTTCCATTCCACAACTCATATGGAGTCTTTCCAGCTCCTTTCACGATCAAGGACCGATTTTGGGTATAGCACGCTGTGTTAATTGCTTCTGCCCAAAATTCTTGTGATATGTTGGCTTGTGAGAGCATGGTCCTTGCAGCTTCCTTGAGAGTTCTATTCCTCCTTTCAGCAACCCCGTTCTGTTGAGGCGTTCGAGCAGCTGACAACTGATGATGAATCCCGTTCTCGTTGCAATAGCTCTCGATCACTTGGTTAACGAACTCTCCACCTTGATCTGACCGAATCTTTAGTATCGAGACATCCTTTTCAACTTGAACTTGCCTTAGGAGATTTGGCAAGGCAGTTTTTGTCTCGCTTTTCTTGGTTAAGAACACGGTCCAGGTGAATCTTGTGTAGTCATCTACTATCACAAGAGTATACTTCTTTCCTCTCATGTTGGGTGGATCCACCGGGCCAAATAAGTCCATATGAAAAAGACTTAGTGGTCTAGTGGATGATGTCTCGGCTTTGTTTTTTAAAGAGGATTTGATCTGTTTGCAACGTTGACATGCCTCACAAATCTTGTCCTTTCGAAACGTAACTTTGGGCAGTCCTTCCACAAGGTTCCTCTTAGTAAGCTTGTTGATGGTTTTGAAGTTCAGGTGACTCAACTTACTATGCCAATCCCAGCATAAGTCCTCTTTGCTCCTTGCTAGCATACATAGGGATGGTTTGGCAGATCTCCAGTCCACTATGTACATGTTTCCTCTCCTTGCTGCTTCCAGGACGACTTCGAGGGATTTCTCTTGTATGATCCGACACTTGCTTTTGGTGAAGATGACTTTGTAGCCCTTGTCACAGAATTGACTTGTGCTAAGGAGGTTGAACTTGAGTCCTTCAACGTAGGATACCTCCTTGATTATCAATTCATTCTTATGAATCTCACCAACAGCCTTCGTGCGTTCTTTCTTCTCGTTGTCGCCAAATGTCACCAAGGGACCTTCGATAGGGTGGATGTTCTCTAGCAAAGTTAGATTTCCCGTCATATGTCTCGAACATCCACTGTCAATGAACCATACGTCCCTGGTGTCCTGCATGCAAATCAGGCAGATTTAGGTACCCAACTTTTGGGTCCTGGTTGGTTAGTAAGTTTAGGCATCCATTTATACCTTGGACCCATTACTCCAGGCCTAGGTGCAATGTAGCCGTTATACGATTGATAATCATAAGGAATGCTAGCAAAAGTTTTGGGCCTCTTTGGTGCATAAATCAACTTAGGTATAGACTTTTCGATCGGCTTACGCACCATGCCTTTCATACGCTGTTTGGTCATGTGAAATTGCTGGAAGTGAGGTTTCTTCCAGAAATCATGATCCGATGACCAATCCTCACTAGATGGATAGAGTCTGCCTTTCTCCATCCGTGAGTTCCTAACTCTATGGAACTCAAACCTTCCATATTTGCCTTGAGGCGCATTATATGGAATGTAGCTTCTTTTGTACTTGGAATGGCCTTGCGAGAGATAGCTAGGTGATCTCTCGATATTGTTTACCCGGCCATTCTTCGTAGCTTTCCTATACTTTCCATTGTTGGTGTATAGGGACGGTTTATGAATAGCTACTCTGGTCTTTTCTGTAGGTCCTTTATGACCCTTATTCGGTTTGGGTTGAGATCCTCCATTACTTGAAGTTCCCAAACCGTTGATCTGCTTATCTCTCGAGAGACAGTTCTGACGGAACCCTAGTCCGGTTCTATCATTTGTGGGCCTATGATCATTTACCATTTTCTCCACTGCCTTGGAGGAATTAGTATATGATGCAATGACCTCTCTAAGATTGAGCTCACTAGCCTCTCGAGCTTTGCACTCTTCCTTGAGTTGGATGATCTCAGCTTCTAAGTTGCTTACTTTGAGAGCTAGCTCTGAATTCTCTTTCGAGACATTCTTAAGCATTTCTCTTTCAGCAATTAGTTTGTTGTTCTCCTCCAGGACTTTAGCATGAGTGCTATTAGCGATGTTGAGGTCCCTCCTGAGTAATTCCNTGCTTCTGCCCAAAATTCTTGTGATATGTTGGCTTGTGAGAGCATGGTCCTTGCAGCTTCCTTGAGAGTTCTATTCCTCCTTTCAGCAACCCCGTTCTGTTGAGGCGTTCGAGCAGCTGACAACTGATGATGAATCCCGTTCTCGTTGCAATAGCTCTCGATCACTTGGTTAACGAACTCTCCACCTTGATCTGACCGAATCTTTAGTATCGAGACATCCTTTTCAACTTGAACTTGCCTTAGGAGATTTGGCAAGGCAGTTTTTGTCTCGCTTTTCTTGGTTAAGAACACGGTCCAGGTGAATCTTGTGTAGTCATCTACTATCACAAGAGTATACTTCTTTCCTCTCATGTTGGGTGGATCCACCGGGCCAAATAAGTCCATATGAAAAAGACTTAGTGGTCTAGTGGATGATGTCTCGGCTTTGTTTTTTAAAGAGGATTTGATCTGTTTGCAACGTTGACATGCCTCACAAATCTTGTCCTTTCGAAACGTAACTTTGGGCAGTCCTTCCACAAGGTTCCTCTTAGTAAGCTTGTTGATGGTTTTGAAGTTCAGGTGACTCAACTTACTATGCCAATCCCAGCATAAGTCCTCTTTGCTCCTTGCTAGCATACATAGGGATGGTTTGGCAGATCTCCAGTCCACTATGTACATGTTTCCTCTCCTTGCTGCTTCCAGGACGACTTCGAGGGATTTCTCTTGTATGATCCGACACTTGCTTTTGGTGAAGATGACTTTGTAGCCCTTGTCACAGAATTGACTTGTGCTAAGGAGGTTGAACTTGAGTCCTTCAACGTAGGATACCTCCTTGATTATCAATTCATTCTTATGAATCTCACCAACAGCCTTCGTGCGTTCTTTCTTCTCGTTGTCGCCAAATGTCACCAAGGGACCTTCGATAGGGTGGATGTTCTCTAGCAAAGTTAGATTTCCCGTCATATGTCTCGAACATCCACTGTCAATGAACCATACGTCCCTGGTGTCCTGCATGCAAATCAGGCAGATTTAGGTACCCAACTTTTGGGTCCTGGTTGGTTAGTAAGTTTAGGCATCCATTTATACCTTGGACCCATTACTCCAGGCCTAGGTGCAATGTAGCCGTTATACGATTGATAATCATAAGGAATGCTAGCAAAAGTTTTGGGCCTCTTTGGTGCATAAATCAACTTAGGTATAGACTTTTCGATCGGCTTACGCACCATGCCTTTCATACGCTGTTTGGTCATGTGAAATTGCTGGAAGTGAGGTTTCTTCCAGAAATCATGATCCGATGACCAATCCTCACTAGATGGATAGAGTCTGCCTTTCTCCATCCGTGAGTTCCTAACTCTATGGAACTCAAACCTTCCATATTTGCCTTGAGGCGCATTATATGGAATGTAGCTTCTTTTGTACTTGGAATGGCCTTGCGAGAGATAGCTAGGTGATCTCTCGATATTGTTTACCCGGCCATTCTTCGTAGCTTTCCTATACTTTCCATTGTTGGTGTATAGGGACGGTTTATGAATAGCTACTCTGGTCTTTTCTGTAGGTCCTTTATGACCCTTATTCGGTTTGGGTTGAGATCCTCCATTACTTGAAGTTCCCAAACCGTTGATCTGCTTATCTCTCGAGAGACAGTTCTGACGGAACCCTAGTCCGGTTCTATCATTTGTGGGCCTATGATCATTTACCATTTTCTCCACTGCCTTGGAGGAATTAGTATATGATGCAATGACCTCTCTAAGATTGAGCTCACTAGCCTCTCGAGCTTTGCACTCTTCCTTGAGTTGGATGATCTCAGCTTCTAAGTTGCTTACTTTGAGAGCTAGCTCTGAATTCTCTTTCGAGACATTCTTAAGCATTTCTCTTTCAGCAATTAGTTTGTTGTTCTCCTCCAGGACTTTAGCATGAGTGCTATTAGCGATGTTGAGGTCCCTCCTGACTTTAGCATGAGTGCTATTAGCGATGTTGAGGTCCCTCCTGAGTAATTCCATGGTCTCGTTAGCGATGTTGAGGTCCCTCCTGAGTAATTCCATGGTCTCGAAGGCGATGTTGAGGTCCCTCCTGAGTAATTCCATGGTCTCGAAGGGATCCTCATCGCTTCTAAAAGAAGAGCATTGAGAAGTAGAGATTGAGCAGCGAGACGTAGAAGTGGAGGTTACCTCATTGTTAATAGCCATCAAGCATTGATCCTCCTCTTCTGTAGTGTATAAACAGATGAGCCCCCTCTCATCCTCTGAGCTGCTGCTGCTATCGCTGGAGCTCGATGTCTCGGACTCCTCGATTGCCTTCTCAAGTTCCTCGGCCACAAGCGCCTTCCTACGCGAATGTGTCTTTGATGAACTTTTGAAGCCACTTTGTGCTGGCTTCTCCCTGGATTCCTCTTTCCTTCTGGAATCCTTTCCTTCCTGGCCTTGATGCTTGCTTACCGGTGGGTAAGGACATTCAGCCTTGAAGTGCCCTGGTCTCCTACAGTTGTAGCATAGACCTTGATCTTCTTCCTCCGTTCTTCTGGGTGTGTATCTCTCATTTTTCCTTCTTGAGGAGGAAGGTGAACTTGTATTGCTCTCTGGTGTCTTCTTCATGAACTTCCTGAATTTTCTCATGAAAAGAGCAAATTGTTCGTCAGATAAAAGATTAGTGGGATTAGGGTCTGACCTTGAGGAAGTGGATGGTTGATCAGCAACTACAGCCACATTCCGTCTGTCCACCACGTCCTCATCTCTCGGAAACATCTCAAATTTGAAGGCTTTGAGATCTCTGAATAGTTGGTCGGTTGTGGTGTTCTTCAAATCCCTGTGATCGCGCATTGTGATTACCTTCATCTCCCACTCCTTGGTAAGGCCTCGTAAAACCTTCAGGTTTAGTTCCTTTTGTGGGATCTCCTTCTCGAGATCACTGATCTCGGTTGACAGCTTCATGAACCGAGATTCCATGCTGTCGATGCTCTCCCCTGGCTTCATCTTGAAGTCCTCGAACTTCTTCATAGCCACAGTGAGCTTGTTCTCCTTTTCCTGTTCGTCACTTTCACCAATTAACATTAAGGTATCCCATACCTCTTTTGCCGTTTTGCACTTTCTTACTTTCGGGAAGATGGTTTCGTCTATAGCTCTGAAGAAAATATCCTTGGCAATATTGTCCAGGTTGTTTTTCTTCCTATCGTCACTTGTCCATTCTTCCCTAGGTTTTGGGATGTACTTTGGTGTGTCTTTGGTTTGTTCTGCAGCAGTATTGACCATTAAGATCTTGACTGGTCCAGAAGTTATAACCTCGGCCATCTCATCATGGAGGGCTGATAAGTACGCAAGCATGCGTGTTTTCCAGTCGTCAAACCTGCTAAGATCAAAAAGGAGATGTNTTAGCGATGTTGAGGTCCCTCCTGAGTAATTCCATGGTCTCGAAGGGATCCTCATCGCTTCTAAAAGAAGAGCATTGAGAAGTAGAGATTGAGCAGCGAGACGTAGAAGTGGAGGTTACCTCATTGTTAATAGCCATCAAGCATTGATCCTCCTCTTCTGTAGTGTATAAACAGATGAGCCCCCTCTCATCCTCTGAGCTGCTGCTGCTATCGCTGGAGCTCGATGTCTCGGACTCCTCGATTGCCTTCTCAAGTTCCTCGGCCACAAGCGCCTTCCTACGCGAATGTGTCTTTGATGAACTTTTGAAGCCACTTTGTGCTGGCTTCTCCCTGGATTCCTCTTTCCTTCTGGAATCCTTTCCTTCCTGGCCTTGATGCTTGCTTACCGGTGGGTAAGGACATTCAGCCTTGAAGTGCCCTGGTCTCCTACAGTTGTAGCATAGACCTTGATCTTCTTCCTCCGTTCTTCTGGGTGTGTATCTCTCATTTTTCCTTCTTGAGGAGGAAGGTGAACTTGTATTGCTCTCTGGTGTCTTCTTCATGAACTTCCTGAATTTTCTCATGAAAAGAGCAAATTGTTCGTCAGATAAAAGATTAGTGGGATTAGGGTCTGACCTTGAGGAAGTGGATGGTTGATCAGCAACTACAGCCACATTCCGTCTGTCCACCACGTCCTCATCTCTCGGAAACATCTCAAATTTGAAGGCTTTGAGATCTCTGAATAGTTGGTCGGTTGTGGTGTTCTTCAAATCCCTGTGATCGCGCATTGTGATTACCTTCATCTCCCACTCCTTGGTAAGGCCTCGTAAAACCTTCAGGTTTAGTTCCTTTTGTGGGATCTCCTTCTCGAGATCACTGATCTCGGTTGACAGCTTCATGAACCGAGATTCCATGCTGTCGATGCTCTCCCCTGGCTTCATCTTGAAGTCCTCGAACTTCTTCATAGCCACAGTGAGCTTGTTCTCCTTTTCCTGTTCGTCACTTTCACCAATTAACATTAAGGTATCCCATACCTCTTTTGCCGTTTTGCACTTTCTTACTTTCGGGAAGATGGTTTCGTCTATAGCTCTGAAGAAAATATCCTTGGCAATATTGTCCAGGTTGTTTTTCTTCCTATCGTCACTTGTCCATTCTTCCCTAGGTTTTGGGATGTACTTTGGTGTGTCTTTGGTTTGTTCTGCAGCAGTATTGACCATTAAGATCTTGACTGGTCCAGAAGTTATAACCTCGGCCATCTCATCATGGAGGGCTGATAAGTACGCAAGCATGCGTGTTTTCCAGTCGTCAAACCTGCTAAGATCAAAAAG